>NW_028301577.1:24257500-24292500 GCF_042242905.1 Orbicella faveolata | reverse complement strand
TAAGGCTGCTGAAATTAAACTTTTTCCGACGAGTTTCCCCGACCTTTTGACATGAGGGTCCCCCGGGGAACAGAATCAACGACAATCTAACGTTTGCCATCTCTTCTAGATTCAGTGGCTTGAACCTATGTACAGATGTGTCAAATCATTTACACCATTAAGACAGACAAGTACTCCCTTTCATTGCCACATCCTCCAGTCTTTATTCATCATATCAGCATTATTTATACCTAATACAATTCTATTTCTGACTACTTATAAATAGCAGTTTACATCATGCAGTAGTGTCACAATATCACAGCATATTAGCCTAACCCTGTTGCTACGGTTATTAATACACTACAACAGACAAGAAAACTTGGCACTGTTGTCATAATTCAGGATGTATTCCAGCTTTGTTTTTCTTTGTAGCACGTTGTCTCTTTACAAACTGCTTTCTTTATCATTGATTCAGAGCGCGCTAGCGCCACACCTTGTTAAGGGTGGACCATATGACTTTTAAGGGGGTCTGGGACGCGTGTCGGTTGATTTTGAAAAGCAAATCTTGCAAGCATACTCGTACCACGACGAAAAAAAGTGTCATGCACATTCAGTGAGCCGACAAAAGGCATGTTACACGGAGAAGAGAATATAATGCATACATTTCCCGAGAAAAAAAGCACAGCGCATGAAAGGGTTAAACATGAAAACTCATGTTTATACCAAATCACCCAGCTCACTCACCGCAAAAGTATAATGGTCCATCTCTTAGAGCTCATGAATTATATGACAACTAAATAAACATATCCAGTGACAGTGTTGCCTCAAGGCTTGAACTTGATTATAACTTTCCCGTGGCCTTTATTAACCCCCGCCCTGTTCTGTTGATTTGTTCCGCAATTGTACGATCCCCCTCCCCCTGCTACACCACCGAACGAGGTCCCAACAACTCCCCCACCAGAATACCCACCCCCACCACCACCAAGTTCAAAGGCGAATGCACCCCCACCAAAGCCCCCTTGGGAAATCGGACATGTTCCCCCGGTTCCGCCATTTATAAAACTTGAGGGCGTCTGTACAATCCCAGGTCCCCCGTTCCCATCCCCCTTTAGTCCTGCTCCTCCCCCGGCCGCTAAATCGTGGTCAATGTTACCCGTATCAGCGTCACAGACTTGTCCACCGGACCCTTCCGTCCCACCACACCTGGTGCCATTCTCTGTTGTCTGACCAGGGTCACCGTCTTTAAATTGTTTGCGCGCTGAGCCTCCACCCCCTCCCCCTCCTGCAATGATTAGCGGAGTGTTATTTAACAAAGCCACAAAGCTTCCACCTCCCCCACCTCCTGGGGCTTTGACGCTGAAGCTCACACCACAATGACCCTCTTGACCAACAAGGATTTTAAGCTGTGTTCCTTGATAAAGTTTGAAAGTTCCTTTTATCTTGGCTCCAAGGCCACCAAGCCTCCAAGATACGGGATCTTTGCTACCATTCCTGCTACTAGCGCCTGAAGCACCTGACACTTCAATGACGTAGATTCCAGTCACGGGAACAGTCCAAATTTGGATGCCATAGTCCAATGTTACTTTGCCTTCTAGCGATGTTCCTAAGTACCCGGATGTGTTTGTCGGCCCAGTCTCTCCTCTGGCACCCAGGGTCGTGAAGACAAAGGCTTTTTCTATATAAAAAAAATAGTTTCACTAATCAATAAAAAACTAATGCTCATGGTATTCAGATTGGCTCCAACTGATTGGTATGAATGACATGTATATCTTTAATGAGCTCATTATTGCGTGTATGCAGCTTAGGTCGAGATAGTTAATCGATCTCACCAGCACAGTAAAACATGTAACATTATTAAACATACCTTCTGAACACAAAACGTTTTACCTTTGTTTCCAGTATTCAAAGACTCACTATCGTTGTTGTATTGATTCTAAGAAGAAAAAAGGGATTTAAAATCAGTGACCAACTACTTCAAAAAACTGTTTTCCGGGTTTTGCTAATAATAGTGATACAATATTACTAATGACCCACTAATGGTAAGTAATGTATGGAGGGTATTTCTCCATGCTAAGCCTCACTTATTTTAGTATTCCAGTGCGTGTACTACAAGAAATCCAGCAGAACGATTTACAACATTAATATTCGTTGTCTTTCAAATTGAGTACGGTGCATAACTTTACAGTCAGCAGTGCTCTGTTCCACAGTGATTTATGATTTCTTATTATTACTAACCGTGAGATTTAACAGTTGACCAAAGATGAATCCACTCTTAGGAACAAGGGAGGTGACACCAGTCTGGGTAATGTCTATTCCTTCATCGTTCAACTCACATATTGTGCTTCCTTCCTCGTCGTAATTCAATGAGCGGCATAGAGGACGATTTCTCAGGCAGAGTAGTGCGCATGACAAAATACTGGGAGACATCTGACGATGGCTCACGTGACCTTGTAGATAATAGTCTTCCACAGTGTGAAGAAAGGAGGAGCGGGTGTCGTCAGGAGTAAATGAACTTGAAACAGAGGCTCTGATGGTCAGCAGTAGTATGAAGAAATTCATGTTCACCTATGCAAAAGACGAGGGTGATTAACATCTGAGCTCTCTTTAAGCACATATCAATCATTATTGTCCAGGATTGCTTACTATTGCACAATTATTCAACTCGCGCTTGTTGGATATGAGATGGCAGATGGCCATCGCAGCGCCTCGTTGGCCATATAATCAGCTCACATCCAACCAGCGCGAGTCTTGTGAAAAACGCCCCCAGAATATAGAAAACTAAAATAAAATAGAAATAAAAAGCCTACGTTTAGCGTGTTTGTAGAGCATGGTATAAGAGTTGATTATAGCCAACTCGGCGCTACGCTTTCGTTGGATATCTACAATCTCATATCTAATGCGTGATCGTGGAATAATTGTTAAATATACCGTGATGACTAAGCCAATGAAAACTCTTGAAAGGCGTTATCTTATGATCAATTTTTCAATGAATCGTTTTAGCTTGTTTTTCGAGAAGTCTATCTGGCAAAAGCTTATTTCAGTTATGAAGTATAATTACACTCCATTTCATTCATTTTCTTTTAAAGAATTTCTTTCCATGATCTGAAAGCGAGTTTTATGTCGGTACAAAAGTCTCGATAATAAGAATGCCAAGAATGAATGTAGATATAACATTGTCCGCGGAAGAACTTTAGAGGGATTACCATGGAATAAAGCGTAAATGGGGGATGAACTCTCTTACCCCTTTCTGCCTTGATCTATAAATGATTCAGACAAATAAATTATTGGAGCAAACTGAATCTGAGGCCGTAACCTGCGATAGACCATAGTAGAACCGCCACCACGCGCTAAATCTATGTAATTTACACTCATTGCAACCTCTACAATCTCTCCAGCGTCCGGTTAATTCTCTGCCACGGAAAGGCTGTGTAGAGAGGTTCACCTGGAGTTAAGAATCGACAGCCCCTTAAACCACTTACTTAGCTGGGGAGCAGACCTAGTTTGTCGAAAATAGCTTACTAGTTTCGTCAGTATCTTTCCTTAATTAGGAATTTAAAATTACCTGAGAGTTGGTTCAATAATGTCCTGGTGTCGTGCTACTCCAAGTTACAGCAACCAGCACACGGTATTATCGGTTTCAGAGTGTTAATTGTACTTTACAGCTAGGTGTTGATGGCTTTTAACTGACTTAAAGTTGCCGGAATCTTTGACAATAGTTTCATGATTCATCACGTATCATATTTCAATTACAGATGGAGTTATTTGTTCAGCATATCCTGTAGGTAAATGATGGTCGCTTAGTGTTTTATCCTAATGGTGTATGGTGAAAATTTCACAATAAGGACTTCCCTGCCGGGAAATAACATATATGCCGACGGACAATTCCTGGCGTAATGTTTGATACCGGATCAAGCAGACTATTACCATTAGGAAATGACTTGACATAAAAAAAACCAAACATTTTGCTTTCCCAATTAACGCGCAACGCATATGTTATCAATGCATTAACGTTATTGACTTAGCTGGTCAGTCAGTGACACAGACTACTCACAAAAAGAAAACAAGTCAAAGCGCATTGTTTTCCACCCGTAACTTGGTGTCTAGAAGTTGCGGTCCAATGGTTTGCTCTCGGATCCAGGGATCCGGTTTCACAAGCGCCACTAGCCGAGATTACTCTCACGTTAGCTGTGCCACTCTTCACCCCGAAATATGAATGGGTCATAGGGAATTGTTGGGGCGAAATGACATAATGCTGGGAAGCAGTCTGTGATGGACTAGCATCTGTAAGGGTCCGCAAATGATTCCAGGACCGCAAATGATCCCGGACCGCAAATGATCCCCAAATTGAACCGCAAATGATCCCGGAACGGAAATGATCCCCGTATTGGACCGCAAATTATCCCGATCAAAAAATAGGAATGGGATGGATTTATATCAGAGGAAGGTGAGAACATGTACAAAAATTATGAACTAAAAAACATGTTTTATCATTCTACAAAAAAATATTCCACTGCTGCTGTTTTGTTCTTCGAACGGTTCAGATCGTTTTCACTGTCACGCAATAAAAAAAAATAGTAAATCGAAAACCAACCAATGGTTAAAGGTAAGAAATTGTGATGTACGTTGTAGAAGTTAACTAAATAAGACACTTCTCCAAGTTTTAGGCCTGTGCGTTTTTCCAAACTTCAGAAATTCGTCGTAAATGTTTCCCAGAAATTTACAGAGCCCAGTAAGAAAACGCCATGTTGGTATAGATCGTTTTCACTGTCACGCAATAAAAAAATAAATCGAAAACCATCCGGTGGAAAAAGCTATGAAATTATGATGTTATAGAAGATAACTAAATAAGCCACTTCTCCAAGTTTTAGGCCTGTGCGTTTCCCCAAACTTCAGATATTCGTCGAAATGTTTCGCCGATATTTACAGAGCCCAGTATGAAAACGCCATGTTGGTGTACCTCCGTGGTATACTAATATGGCGGCTGGAAAATAGTGTAAACGTCTGGAACTTACTTTGGCTATCTAGGCGACTGATTATCAGTACTGATCAAACAAGCATTTACATAAGCACTTTTCCTAATGCTTAATTTCTAAAAAGGCTCAAAATCACGGGAAAAGTATATATTTTTCGACAAACTCGATCATAGCCTTGTGTCACGCACCTCCATAACCCTGAAATTCAAAATGCTCTGGATTCCAAACGAAGCACGCTATTGAGCTGTAGAATTGTAAGCAGATATAAATATATCGCCTCTTGTGCCTGATGAGGACAAAAACTTTGGTGGCTCTTTCGTTTTGGATTTTAGAAGGTGATGACGTCACGTGAAAACGATCTATACATCCGTGGTACACCAATATGGCGGCCGGAATATAGTGTAAACATCTGGAGCTTACTTTGGCTTTCCAGGCGACTGATTATCAGTACTAAACAAACAAGCATTTACATAAGCACTTTTCCTAATGTTCTAACTTCTAAAAAGGCTCAAAATCATGAGATAAGTATATATTTTTCAACAAACTCGATCGTAGCCTTGTGTCACGCAACCTACATAACCCTGAAATTCAAAATGCCCTGGTTTCCAAAGGAAGCACGCTAATTGTAAACAGATATAAATATACCGACTCTTATGCCTGATGAGGATAAAAACACGTCACGTGAAGACGATCTATTGAATCAGAAGTCTTGGAAAAACACATGCTTGTAAACATTCTCGAAATCCCGGTGGCGATAGTATCAAACATCTATCAAACAGCTAATCAGCCTTGGCGTTGCTTGGTCATAAAGCTGAACTTCATAACTATAGCTTGGAATTTTGGCTTCTTAGAATACTCAAGTAGTCATTTCCGAGGAATTAAAGCCAAAATACGACCAAGGAAAAATTACAAAATAAATTTGTTCAAATTTCCAGTGCTACGCACTAGGTGTTTTACAGAGTGATGAAGCGTTGTAGGCTTGAGGGTCTACTCAGGTGACAGCGTCTTCCTTAATAGTTGCTTCATGGTTAGATTTTAGTTTAAAACTTTAGACTAATGGCGTTAATGGCTGATAAAATGTGATTTAACTATAACACCGAAATATCAATGTTCAACAAAGGAGGATATGTAGCGTATGTTGCACGGATCATAATTTTACTGAGAATTGCAAAGAAATGCAAGCCAAGTCGTGTTTTGATGATTGAGTGGTGATATTCATAACATCGTAGTTAGCAACAAAATTTAGCCGAAAGTATGAAAAAAAAAAAAAAGCAAGTTGTAAGCCATTATAATTATAAGATGGCTTTAATAAAAACATCGGTATTCACGTACGCCAATTCCCTTTCCACCCATCCCACCATCCATGCCATTCGTTATTTTTTAGTCGGGATCATTTGCGGTCCCTATCGGGGATCATTTCCGGTCCGGGATCATTTGCGGTCCAATTTTGGGATCATTTGCGGACCCGTACAGATCGTCACCGAATAAGTTCAACGGCGACGTTGCTGTCAACGATTTCTATTAGATCGTCTCCTCCGTGTATACAGCGGAACCTCGATTTAACGAAGTCGCTGGGGACCGTCCAAATTTGTTCGTTAAATCGAGGGTTCGTTATATCGAAAACCTCGATATAACGAATTTGAGGGGAAACGACCAAAATCTTCGTTATGTCGAGGTCGTAGTTAATGATTGATTCGTAACACAAGTGACTTCTGTCACGCAATTCAGTGCAATTTTCGTCACCCAGAAGTGCCGCGTTTTGAGATGCAATTCATTTAGCATGGTGGCTTTCAGTATCAATTATTTTCACTTTTGAGCAGACGCGCAACTTTTGTTTACAAAAGAACGACACTTAACTTTCAGAGTAGCGGCTTAAAAATGTTGCAACATGGAGGTTACACCGAAAATTGTCTATGTAAACAAGGAAACGAGATACGTATTCGTCTTATCACAAGAAGCTTTTAAAAGTGAAGAAGTTAATAGAACTAATAAGATACAAAGGTGAGAAGATGGAGCAGAAGTTAATTGATGTCGAAATACTATAGTGCCAATGTCTATGACGTATAATAAGCCGTTGATTGAAAGGTTGCTGTCTCTTTACCATAAGGATTAAAGGATTTGTTGACTGTTGATCTGTTCAGCGTTTATCTTTTGTCGCGTGTTGACATTGTAATTCGTTATATCGAGGTAGATTTTACGTTTGGGCTTCCGGATTATGTTCGTTATATCGAAGAATTCGTTACATCGAGGTTCGTTATATCGAGGTTCTATTCCATAAATTTTACTGTAACTTTGGCCGGGACATTGAACATCGTTCGTTATATCGAGGACTTCGTTAAATAGAGGTTCGTTAATTCGAGGTCCCACTGTATTTTTCTTCGCGCCTTTTTTTCCTATGAAATTGAATTTTAACATTGATCATATGTTAGAACTAACAGTCTCACAAGGAACCTTCTGAGACTTTTCAGGTTTCTTACTCGACTTTTGTGAATTCCATGCAAATTCGCAGCGTTCATAACGCAAGAATCGTTTAGCGATATCGGTTGTTTTTCATATAATTAAATAAATAAAATTAAACCCTGAATTTCGCGGGTTCTTTAGACAAAGCGAGGTCACGTACGGTCCGAAGAAGATCTAGGGTGAATGGGTGAATTTTACAAAAAAGTCACAAAACACTAGGTCGATTATAGAGCACTTTTATTTTGAATAGCAAACCCAACATTGTTTTACGTAAATACGCACAGTTGCTCTTTCTAGTTGCATGGGACGCATTTTAGCTTGTTATGGGCGCTAATTATCTAAACTACCATCGGCTTTTGTGAAATGCAGATAGCGCATTCTACCTCAAGTAAAAAAAGTGATAATTTGCTTTGCCTAGTATCAGAAGCATATCACCTAGTATGGTGTGAATAACTGTGAAACTCGACGGTATAAGCACTAACACTACCTTGTCAGTAAATTAAAATGTAAGAAGTGAAGATCTTGTTTTCAAAAATTTAAAGTCGTATCTACGAATAATATGGTCATAAGAATGGTGTCTGTAACACCATTGACTTAGCACAAAAACTTTAAATTATTCACACACTTTGATTAATCAAGCTATTACTTCATTATTTTGCTTTAGTTAAAAGTTTTGAAGGAGCACTAGCTTCACTCGCACACCAAGTGTCTGGTCTTTCTTTCGGGCTGCTGATATGGAGAAAGCGGTTCTCCTGCTTTTGCTGAGATGGTTTCTACCGAATAGTGTTTTGTCGGATATTCTGAGGAGCAAATGTAAAAGACTAGCGGATTTCCAACAGCCTCACATAAGTACGTATATATGCCATTTACCTGACGTGTTTAGAACCATGTTACTTCTATACCCATTGACGACTAGCTATTTCACGGTAACTCGTCAATTGCTGCCAAATGTTTTGTAAGAACTTAAGTAACTTAATTTATTTAAGTTCAGCGACTCTTCAGCCTTAGTCTGGTTCTTGAAATCAGAGTTTGAGGATACAATAACACTTAAATTAAATAACTTGTGTTGCCATAATATTTAAACATCGAATCAATGCTAATTTGAAAGTTTCTAAATCTGCCGAAGTCTGTGTAAATCTAAAAAAAATGCCGCCGCCTGCGACTAAAGGGAATCCTACTGATACTTTTTTAACCTATCCGGTATCGTCTGTATGATGAAAATTGCAGTTATTTAAAATATGTCTTGTTTCAGTACCTTAAATTTCATTCATTACGAGAAAAGGTTAAGTGGCCAGCTCGGCTACAATACAGATTGGAAACTTGAATTGATTTAACATAAAAAACCATGACTACACAGGAAAAAAACTTCCAGACAAAATATTTAAATTATAAAAAGTGCCTGCAGCAAAACTTCAATATCACTGTCCAGGAGAAACGCGATGCCTTGTGTCAAAAGAGCGGCTCCCTTGGATGCCAAGGATTAAAAAGTTTCTCCTTGTTTGACTTTGCTAATCTAGCGAAGCAATGAAAGCGGACGAAGACTGCGATACTATAACGAAGACGCTTTGACGAGCAGCGACTTTCTCTGTCATAAAACGTTTGACAAAGTGAAAAACTCAACATGCGCTAAGAGCATGCCCCAAAAACTCAAACGTTCAATGGGTACGCCTCGAATTCTCTTACGTACGTGACTTTGCACAGCATATATGCCATATCCTAAAAGTTTGTTCGGTTGATTTATATGATGCTCACTCTCGGTTTAGACTCTCTGAAGAGTCTGCAGTTATTAGGCGTACGACAAGAGGGAGCTACTGAAAGTAAGTAAATTATACTCTGGATGTCAGAGGAGCCATGAACTCGCGCAGAGCGAAGAGGAGCAAACAAGGACTTAGATCTCCTAAAACAAGATTAAGAATAATAGGGTTCTTCCCCGCCGCTGAAAAAAAAATCCCCTCTTGGACCTCAGGTAGGTTTGCAGGTTTGCTGATGTTATGAAATTTTCGTTTTATTTTTCTAAAGGGTTGACAGCTCCTTGCGAGATAGAAACAAAGGCCCTTTTTCCTTTGTCCTGGGCTGATCTTATCACTTTGCGAAGAAATCCACTGATAAACCAAACAAGTGTGATCATATATTATACATGTCATCAACAATTACATTTTGTAAATTATACCGGCCTGTTTGCTCATTCGCAGAAACTATGTGATCTTTAGATTTGTCTGCGTGAGTGAAATCCGTCCCCTCAACGTTCAGACCGTCATTTGTAATTTAAACGCGAGCGAGTTGCGGAAACCCTGGTCTCGGACAGTACACTAACAAACTAAAACGCTAAAAACAGCCTGCCACAAATGCTTGAGTCTTCAAGGTCTACATGCCAGTCACAGTGGGAAAAAAAAAGAAAAAGAATAAAGTAAGTGTTGAATCTGTATAGCGTGGTTTAAACTTGCCTTTCCAAACTGATTGATAGCCCAGAACGCCGCCAAAAGGCCATTTGAGAGTTGCCTTTGGCCTCTGTGTCAAAACGAGTCTTAGTGCGAAACCATTCATATGAAAATGTGTTCCGACTACAGGATCATTAACTTCTAAGTTACTAACGTCTTGGTAGCCAGATAGTAACAGCAGTTGTCAAGGGCATTTCACGTAACATAATTTTGACAAAAATGTAATTTCAGACAGGAACATACACATAAGAGATTTTGAACAACCTACATTGCCACAGTACTGGTTTTGACTAAATTTATATTCAAGATTCTTGAAAATTATGTTAGCTTTTTTAAAAGTTGTAGCTTGTTAATTTGCGCGTAAGGTAACATTGCGTGGAATTGGTTAGCAAAGTTCTCTGACTTAAATAAGAGGGACCAATGAATCTGGATTCTCTAACAACGACCAATAGGTTTGACAAAGATTTCTACAGCTGTAACACGAACGTCTTGCTCGAAAGCATGTGGCTACATATCCAAATACTGCAGCCGGTTTCAGCTTTCCTATTGTGTAACCTTGGAAGATTTACGATGTTACTAAGAACACTAATCCAAATTTACTCACCAGACTACTACCAGTAAAGTATTTGGAAGTACGATTAACATCTAGAGAATAAAAATTAAAGAAAACAAAAGATCGGTAAATATTCCCAAACATCTGAAACATGGCTAACGTTAGGACTGTTGTTTGAAAGCTAAGTGCACTCAAAAAAACCTCAAACAACTAGAAACGCTACAAGGTCTCTGTTTGACGTTAAGGTAGACCTTGAATAGCAAGAAGCTAAGCGGTATTCAACTCTCGGGTTTGTAATAGCTGTTTTTGGCGGTTTGACAGACTTTGTATTGACCCGTTCGCCTCATTTATATACCTTTTTAAACGAACCGAATATTTGCTCAATTGTATTAACAGCTATTAGCAACAGAAAAATTACAAGTATAGCTAAGGCAGGTTTATGTACTCTTTTCTATTCTATTCCATTCCATTCTATTCTATTTTGTTCTATTCTATTCTGTTCCATTCTATTCCATTCCATTCCATTTTATTATATTCTATTCTGTTCCGTTCCATTCCATTCCATTGCATTCTATTCTATTCTATTCTGTTCTATTCTATTCCATTCTATTCCTTTTCATTCCATTCCATTCTATCCTATTCTACTGTATTCTGCTCTGTTCTGCTCTGTTCTGTTCTGTTCCGTTCCGTTTCATTCCATTCAATTGTATTGTATTGTATTCTGTTTTGTCCTGTTCTGTTCCATTCCTTTCCATTCCATTCTATTCTATTTCATCCTTTTCTTTTCATTTGTTATCTATTCTATTCGTTTCGTCTCGAGTCGATTCTTTTCTACTCTACTCCATCCAAACAACCTTTCTGTAACCCCCTCTGCCCGCCACTGCCTTTTCTGAATAAATGAGCTCACCTGAGTGGAATGACCAATGACGTCATTAAATCCATAACCGGGGTTATCATAATTGTACTTTGTAATTACACCATACCTTTATTGTAGAAAAGGATTTAAGGCCACATACAGAGGTTTTCACTTGAATATCGAAAGTCGTATGTGCTTTGATTTGTATCTCTACGATATACGATTGGCTCTAAAAAGCTCACGCCACTTTTTCAACCAATCAGAAGTAAAACCAGACGACGCGAACCTGGAGTTTTGATTGGTTCACTGTTTCGTCTAAGTCCTTTGTGATTGGCCAGAGTGATTACTTTGGTTTGGTTTTACGACACTCAATAGAAAACCTCTCTCCCGTCCCTTCTTGTGAAGCAAGCACAGGAATATCTAGTTAAAGCGCAGGGATTAGTAAGGATATCATAGTCGAACGAAGGGTTAAGTTAAGGGTGTATAAGTTTTCCAGCAATATTCTTAAACTGTCTAAAAACAAGTCGTTGCTATTCTCAAGTTATTTGCAGCCGACGAAGAAACGAAGTTCTGCGATGACGATCCTTATTTTGCATAGTGTGGTTTATCATATCACGACTATGACAAAAGCAACGATTTCATTGTATGTACCCTATGAGTGCCGTAAAACCCTCACAGTTCGTATTTGCATATCAGGACAAAATGAACTCTGGCTAGCTATTGAAAGCTAAAAATGCAACAAATTGATCTACATTGAAAATTTTTGTTGCGAAAATTCGGCTGTTATTGCTCGTATTTTCCGTGCAGTCTGGATTCCTAGTCCTTGGACCGAGAAAGTCTATAGCTCATTGTTTCTTGTCCTAAAGCTTCAGTATTTATTTATTGCTGGACATATTAATTTCCTGCTCCAGAAACTTAACAGTTGATAAAAACATGTGGACTCAAAGGAATAAGTTCTTAGAAATGAAAGATTTTAACATTGTTGCAACATTTTTTATCAGTCTCATATTAATACTGATCACGTGATCGTCGACAAGGACGCCAGAAAGATGTGGTGGCTGGTTCCACATGAAATAATGATTGGGCCCTGGACCTAACACCGGTGTATAACGTAATTTAATTATCACGTGGAGTTATGACGCAATCAACATTTAAAGCATCACCACCTCCAAGTACCTTTAGTGTTTCTTCTTCTTCTGGACCATTAGTGAATTTTTCTTTACCAAATAGGTTTTTAAGGCAAACAAGCTATGCAACCTATTGGAGGCAAACACTAGAAAGAGAAAGGTACTCGGAAAATCGGCTGGTCGCAATAGACAAGCATCCGATACCAAAATTACACTTGAGATCAAAATTATGGGACAAATGTTACAGCTACCGTGGAGACGTTACTCGATCTTTAGTGTATTATCGTTTATTTATTTAATTGTTAGGGCCGCCAGTGATATCAGTTTTACTTTGCAAATACTGAATGAGAAACCCTGGTTAAATAAAGAGTTTATCAAAATATTCAACCAACCGTCTGTACGTCCGTACATCCATCTGCCTGTCTGTCTCTGTTTGACTGTCTGTCCATCCGGTTTGCCTGTCTGTCTGCCTGTCTGCCTGTCTGTCTGTCTGTCTTTGTCTCTCTTTCTCGCTGTCCATCTGTTTGATAGATAACACATATCTCGGTTTTGATAATTCTCACTATCGTACTCAACCTCATCCAATTGTTGATAACAGGCGCAACGAAAGCGTGCCTGTATCTTGAGTATCTTAGCGAACCGAAACAATGATAACGACTACTTAGACTTTGAAACGACTCACCAAGCCTCCACCGCTTCTGCGCATGAATAGGCGTCAGTTGGGGAAAAGGAATAGATAAGATTTTTTCCTTCAACATCTTTGTTGGATGGGTCGTGTTCAAGCCTCTTCTCAGTTTGCTCAACCAAGTGATCAGCTCAGGCTTTTGCATGTTGAGCCAGAGTATCACTCCAGGTTAGGGGGTTCGTGTTCTGATGAAAGGCACGCTTGGCATTGTGGGCTACAAGGCAAGCCTCCTTATCCACTTCGTGTGTTCAGAGAAAAAAGAAAACAAATGCTCGTCACAATCGGACGTCATGACTAAATTCAAATCAAATTAACACCTTGATATCCACTTCTGACAGGGACACTCAGTCATGCGTCTCGCAACATTTTCGTCGATATGTTCTGGGGTATTCAAGGACGTCTGACTCGCAATACACCAGAAACATTCGATTTTAATTCAGACTGTTGTTACGAACCCAATTTGAATACATGTAAACCTAACGTTTTGGTGCGCCTTTGCCGAATACTCTAGGATCTTAGTGCTCGCATTCAATTTGAATACTTTACCTAAACATGCTTGAATACTTTTGAATACCCCATAAGGCGAGCTGTGAAAGGCGAGCTCACAAGGCGAAAAAATTACTGCAAAGCTCAAAACTTGAGAACGAAAAGTGCAAGGTAGAGGCGCACGAGTTGGACACGCGGAGACCACCTACAACAGCGAAGGAATTTGAGAGAGTCTACACATCTGACGTGCGCCTTGAATACTCCAGGGGCCCGTTTCTCGAAAGCCCCGGAAACGTTTCGGACCCGTGAAGCCATTTTTAGCTGACCTGTATCTAAAAACAGAGAGGTATATACGTATGAAACTTCATGAAAAGAACTTCTGTTCATGTTAAGAATATGTGAATAAAGCAACGCTGTAATCAGAGGGTTTTAGATTTTGCTGCGGCTTTCCGGGTACGAAAACTTTCGGGACTCGGGAAACGGGCCCCGATTCTGTGGCGTTACGATTACGTATTCGAAACTAGAATACTCCAGGATATTTCCGCTTTGGCTAGACAACTGGGCTGTATTTCATTGAAGACTCGATAGTTTTGTATGGATACATTGTTTTAACTCACCTTTTGGGGGTGGCAGGGGTGGAGCTGAAAAAAATAAAATAAAATGAAAATGTTAAAAAGTATGGCATAGCACCAACAGAAAAGAAAGCGCTTGATTTCCTTGTCTTCGGAGAGTATAAGGCCTCTGCTTGTACTTAATGAATTCAGGATCGACTCCTGTCAGTGGGACAACTCAGACTTTTTTTTCAGTGTTTTTGGCATCGTCTGGATCAACCATTTCTCTTTATATTTCCAACAAATTTAACATATCGCATGACTTCGATTCTTTTCAATTTTGCTTTGTTTAGATCTCGTAATGTGTCTAGTACGGTGTATGCTGTGGAATCGAAGTTTTCATTTCAATCTTCGGTGACTTCTCAGCTATCAATTATAACTTTCACCTATTTCGCAGCTCCTGCATAATTTTGTGGTTCTCAGATCTTAGCTTTCAGTTAAAAACCGATTCATCTCTCAGCTGACCAGTTCTCCAGATTCTCCTAAAATGTATATTGGGCAGTTTAAAATAAGGCCACGTTGAAGACTCGCTCATGGCAACAGGCACCCCTGAATTCTTTTTATAGCTCCACCGTTTGCAACTGCATGCTCGGTACTGATAATTTGAACGTAACTTTAACTTTCCCGAGGATTTCTACCAAAAACTAAGAAATCTGAAAGATGTAGGGTTTGGGCTGACCGTGAGTATTGAAAAGCCATGGATGAGCACGAAACCATCAATAGACAGACCTCTCAACATATGTATTAATTTAAGGTGATTCCTTAGTATTGCATTGCGTATCCCTACTGCGCACGATTTTCGCGTCATTAGCGCGCGCAAAAAATTTCCCTCAAACTAAGCTCGATAGCGAAATAAATGCTCCTTTTCTCTCAAACGATCAAGGTGACTCCCACTTTTTATTTCATAATTTCAATGAGAACAATATCCTCAATAATTGAGAAAAAAATTAGCAGAAATCTATGGCTACTTTTTTGGGAAATGAAATAAATGCTACAGAGTGAGATATAACCGGTCCAACAGCGCATGTGCAAATTATGTTTCCCTAAAAGACAAAAAAATGGAGGGTATTTGAAGACAATTTTTTTTTGGGACGTAGATGAATAAACAATCGAAGAAAGTCAAATTCTTTGTGATATAGCACGCTGCATTGAAAAATAATCGAGCTTATTTGTTGCGCACGGAGATTACCAAAAGTCACCTAAATAACCGTATTTGTCAGTATTGTGGTGTGAAAACAAGCACGGTAAGCCCTCTTTTTACTACGTTTTTAATATCACCTTGTCCTGTAACAACAGCATACCAAGTTTCATCGGAGATCTATGGCGGGCTCTTTTACTAGGGAGTCACCTTAAGAGAGGATGTGGGGTAAAAGAGTTAATCCTCCATCCGTAGGCCTTATTCCAAAGTTTATACCTATCAATTTATTTTTGGACATGGTATCCAGGTCTTCCGCAGATAATCTTATCACATGACATGCGTTGCGTGGATATTTTCCTTGGAGCATCAAAATACGTGCAAAGCAGTATGGGTTGTCCTCGCGGGCAAAATTCGCGTAACGGGATTGGCCGCTATTTCTAGGCCCGAAACCGTGAGTAGTGATCTAAAAATGACTAAGAACGATTACTTTTTGAATAAGTCCTGTATGGATTAAGTCTCTCACCCATCATGCTCTTCTTTATTTACTATGGTTTGTATTTTCTCACCTTCGCAGTTGGGACAGCTTGGGAAGCGCGGTTAGTCTGCAGATAATAATGGAACTCGTGAATTGGACATTTGAAGATTTTGTCTAGTTGGTCATCAGGGCACGCTGCAAATTAAAAAAAAAAATCATGTTTCACCTGTGGCCGTTTTAATAGATACCTTGAAGGCTAAAGTGATAATTTTACCAATTTCTTTTAACAAAATAATTAATTTTAACCCTTAAAAGTTATAAGTCCCCACCGACAGTTATAAGTCGCGATCGCGAGTTACAAGTCGCGATCGAGAGTTATAAGTCGCGATCGAGAGTTATAAGTCGCGATCGAGAGTTATAAGTCGCGATCGAGAGTTATAAGTCGCGATCGAGAGTTATAGGTCGCGATCGAGAGTTATAAGTCGCGGTCGAGAGTTATAAGTCGCGATCGCGAGTTAAAAGTCGCAATAAAGAGTTATAAGTCGCGAACGAGAGTTATAAGTCGCGATCAATAGTTATAAGTCGCGATCGAGAGTTATAAGTGACGATCGAGAGTTATCAGTCGCGACAGAGAGTTCTAAGTCGCGATCGCGAGTTATAAGTCGTGATCGAGAGTTATAAGTCGCAATCGAGAGTTATAAGTCGCGATCGCGAGTTATCAGTCGCAAGAGAGAGTTAAAAGTCGCGATCGAGTGTTATAAGTCGCGATCGCAAGTTATAGGTCGCGATCGCGAGTTAGAAGTCGCAATAAAGAGTTATAAGTCGCGATCAGAAATTATAAGTCGCGATCGCGAGTTATAAGTCGCGATCGCGAGTTATAAGTCGCAATCGAGAGTTATAAGTCGCGATCGAGAGTTATAAGTCGTGATCGAGAGTTATAAGTCGCCATCGCGAGTTATAAGTCGCGATCGAGAGTTATAGGTGGCGATCGAGAGTTAGAAGTCGTGATCGCGAGTCATTAGTCGCGATCGCGAGTTATAAGTCGCGATTGAGAATTATAAGTGGCGATCGGGAGTTATAAGTGGCGATCGAGAGTTATGAGTCGCGATCGCGAGTTTTAAGTTGCGATCGAGGGTTATAAGTCGCGATGGAGAGTTATAAGTCGCGATCGAGAGGTATAAGTCGCGATCGAGAGTTATAAGTCGCGATCGAGAGTTGTAAGTCGCGATCGAGGGTTATATGACACGAGGGAGGGTTTTAAGCTGCGATCGAGAGTCGTGAGTCGCGATCGAGAGTTATAAGTCGCGATCGCGAGTTGTAAGTCGCGATCGCGAGTTATAAGTCGTGGTCGCGAGTTATAAGTCGCAATCGAGAGTTATAAGTCGCCATCGAGAGTTATAAGTTGCGATCGCGAGTTATAAGTCGCGATTGAGAGTTATAAGTCGCGATCGAAAGTTATAAGTCGCGATCGAGAGTTATAAGTCTCGATCCAGAGATATAAGTCGCGATCGGGAGTTTTAAGTCGCGATTGCGAGTTATAAGTCGCGATCGAGAGTTTTAAGTCGCGATAGAGAGTTTTAAGTCGCGATCAAGAGTTATAAGTCGCGATCGCGAGTTATAAGTCGCGATTGCGAGTTATAAGTCGCGATCGAGAGTTATAAGTCGCAATCGAGAGTTATAAGTCGCCATCGAGAGTTATAAGTCGCCATCGAGAGTTATAAGTTGCGATCGCGAGTTATAAGTCGCGATTGAGAGTTATAAGTCGCGATCGAAAGTTATAAGTCGCGATCGAGAGTTATAAGTCTCGATCGAGAGATATAAGTCGCGATCGGGAGTTTTAAGTCGCGATTGCGAGTTATAAGTTGCGTTCGAGAGTTATAAGTAGCGATCGAGAGTTATAAGTCGCGTTCGCGAGTTATAAGTCGCGATCGCGAGTTGTAAGTCGCGATTGCGAGTTAGAAGTCGATCGAGAGTTATAAGTCGCGATCGCAAGTTATAAGTTGCGATCGAGAGTTATAAGTTGCGATCGAGAGTTATAGGTCGCGATCGCGAGTTGTAAGTCGCGATTGAGAGTTATAAGTCGCGATCGCGAGTTGTAAGTCGTGATCGCGAGATATAAGTCGCGATCCAGAGTTATAAGTCGCGATCCAGAGTTATAATTCGCGATCGCGAGTTGTAAGTGTCGATCGCGAGTTGTAAGTCGCGATCGTGAGTTATAAGTCGCGATCGAGAGTTATAAGTTTCGATCGCGAGTTATAAGTCGCGGTCGAAAGTTATAAGTCGCGATCGCGAGTTACAAGTCGCGATCGAGAGTTATAAGTTTCGATGGAGAGTTATAAGTCGCGATCGAAAGTTATAAGTCGCGATCGCGAGTTATAAGTCGCGATCGAGAGTTTTAAGTCGCGATCAAGAGTTATAAGTCGCGATCGCGAGTTATAAGTCGCGATCAAGAGTTATAAGTCGCGATCGAGAGTTATAAGTCGCGATCGAAAGTTATAAGTCGCGATCGAGAGTTATAAGTCGCGATCGAGAGTTATAAGTCGCGATCGAGAGTTATAAGTCGCGATCGAGAGTTATAGGTCGCGATCGAGAGTTATAAGTCGCGGTCGAGAGTTATAAGTCGCGATCGCGAGTTAAAAGTCGCAATAAAGAGTTATAAGTCGCGAACGAGAGTTATAAGTCGCGATCAATAGTTATAAGTCGCGATCGAGAGTTATAAGTGGCGATCGAGAGTTATCAGTCGCGACAGAGAGTTCTAAGTCGCGATCGCGAGTTATAAGTCGTGATCGAGAGTTATAAGTCGCAATCGAGAGTTATAAGTCGCGATCGCGAGTTATAAGTCGTGATCGAGAGTTATAAGTCGCAATCGAGAGTTATAAGTCGCGATCGAGAGTTATAAGTCACGATCGCGAGATATAAGTCGCGATCGCGAGTTATAAGTCGTGATCGAGAGTTATAAGTCGCAATCGAGAGTTATAAGTCGCGATCGCGAGTTATAAGTCGTGATCGAGAGTTATAAGTCGCAATCGAGAGTTATAAGTCGCGATCGAGAGTTATAAGTCACGATCGCGAGATATAAGTCGCGATCGCGAGATATAAGTCGTGATCGAGAGTTATAAGTCGCAATCGAGAGTTATAAGTCGCGATCGCGAGTTATAAGTCGTGATCGAGAGTTATAAGTCGCAATCGAGAGTTATAAGTCGCGATCGAGAGTTATAAGTCACGATCGCGAGATATAAGTCGCGATCGCGAGTTATAAGTCGTGATCGAGAGTTATAAGTCGCAATCGAGAGTTATAAGTCACGATCGCGAGATATAAGTCGCGATCGCGAGTTATAAGTCGCGATCGCGAGTTGTAAGCCTCGATCGCGAGTTGTAAGTCGCGATCGCGAGTTTTAAGTCGCAATCGAGAGTTATAATTTTCGATCGCGAGTTATAAGTCGCGATCGAAAGTTATAAGTCGCGATCGAAAGTTATAAGTCGCGATCGCGAGTTATAAGTCGCGATCGAGAGTTATAAGTTTCGATGGAGAGTTATAAGTCGCGATCAAGAGTTATAAGTCGCGATCGAGAGTTATAAGTCGCAATCGAGAGTTATAAGTCGCCATCGAGAGTTATAAGTCGCGATCGAGAGTTATAAGTTTCGATGGAGAGTTATAAGTCGCGATCAAGAGTTATAAGTCGCGATCGCGAGTTATAAGTCGCGATCGAGAGTTTTAAGTCGCGATAGAGAGTTTTAAGTCGCGATCAAGAGTTATAAGTCGCGATCGCGAGTTATAAGTCGCGATCGAGAGTTATAAGTTTCGATGGAGAGTTATAAGTCGCGATCAAGAGTTATAAGTCGCGATCGCGAGTTATAAGTCGCGATCGAGAGTTTTAAGTCGCGATAGAGAGTTTTAAGTCGCGATCAAGAGTTATAAGTCGCGATCGCGAGTTATAAGTCGCGATTGCGAGTTATAAGTCGCGATAGAGAGTTTTAAGTCGCGATCAAGAGTTCTAAGTGGCGATCGCGAGTTATAGGTCGCGATCGAGAGTTATAAGTCGCGATCGCGAGTTATAAGTCGCGATTGAGAGGTATAAGTCGCGATCGCGAGTTGTATGTCACGATCGCGAGATATAAGTCGCGATCGCAAGTTATAAGTCGCGATCGCGAGTTGTAAGCCTCGATCGCGAGTTGTAAGTCGCGATCGCGAGTTTTAAGTCGCAATCGAGAGTTATAATTTTCGATCGCGAGTTATAAGTCGCGATCGAAAGTTGTAAGTCGCGATCGCGAGTTATAAGTCGCGATCGAGAGTTATAAGTTTCGATGGAGAGTTATAAGTCGCGATCAAGAGTTATAAGTCGCGATCGCGAGTTATAAGTCGCGATCGAGAGTTTTAAGTCGCGATAGAGAGTTTTAAGTCGCGATCAAGAGTTATAAGTCGCGATCGCGAGTTATAAGTCGCGATCGAGAGTTATAAGTTTCGATGGAGAGTTATAAGTCGCGATGGAAAGTTATAAGTCGCGATCGCGAGTTATAAGTCGCGATCGAGAGTTTTAAGTCGCGATAGAGAGTTTTAAGTCGCGATCGAGAGTTATAAGTTTCGATGGAGAGTTATAAGTCGCGATGGAAAGTTATAAGTCGCGATCGCGAGTTATAAGTCGCGATCGAGAGTTTTAAGTCGCGATAGAGAGTTTTAAGTCGCGATCAAGAGTTATAAGTCGCGATCGCGAGTTATAAGTCGCGATTGCGAGTTATAAGTCGCGATCGAGAGTTTTAAGTCGCGATCAAGAGTTATAAGTCGCGATTGAGAGTTATAAGTCGCGATCGCGAGTTATAAGTCGCGATCGAGAGTTTTAAGTCGCGATAGAGAGTTTTAAGTCGCGATCAAGAGTTATAAGTCGCGATCGCGAGTTATAAGTCGCGATTGCGAGTTATAAGTCGCGATCGAGAGTTTTAAGTCGCGATAAAGAGTTATAAGTCGCGATTGAGAGTTATAAGTCGCGATCGAGAGTTATAAGTTTCGATGGAGAGTTATAAGTCGCGATCAAGCGTTATAAGTCGCGATCGCGAGTTATAAGTCGCGATCGAGAGTTTTAAGTCGCGATAGAGAGTTTTAAGTCGCGATCGCGAGTTATAAGTCGCGATCGCGAGTTATAAGTCGCGATTGCGAGTTATAAGTCGCGATCGAGAGTTTTAAGTCGCGATCAAGAGTTATAAGTCGCGATCAAGAGTTATAAGTCGCGATCGTGAGTTATAAGTCGCGATTGTGAGTTAAAAGTCGCGATCGAGAGTTATAAGTCGCGATCGGAAGTTATAAGTTGCGATCGAGAGTTATAAGTCGCGATCGCGAGTTGTAAGTCGCGATTGAGAGTTATAAGTCGCGATCGCGAGTTGTAAGTCGCGATTGAGAGTTATAAGTCGCGATCGCGAGTCGTAAGTCGTGATCGCGAGATATAAGTCGCGATCCAGAGTTATAAGTCGCGATCCAGAGTTATAATTCGCGATCGCGAGTTGTAAGTGACGATCGCGAGTTGTAAGTCGCGATCGCGAGTTATAAGTCGCGATCGACAGTTATAAGTTTCGATCGCGAGTTATAAGTCGCGATCGAGGGTTTTAAGTCGCGATCGCGAGTTATAAGTCGCGATCGAGAGTTATAAGTTTCGATGGAGAGTTATAAGTCGCGATGGAAAGTTATAAGTCGCGATCGCGAGTTATAAGTCGCGATCGAGAGTTTTAAGTCGCGATCGAGAGTTTTAAGTCGCGATCAAGAGTTATAAGTCGCGATCGCGAGTTATAAGTCGCGATTGCGAGTTATAAGTCGCGATCGAGAGTTTTAAGTCGCGATCAAGAGTTATAAGTCGCGATCGCGAGTTATAAGTCGCGATCGAGAGTTTTAAGTCGCGATAGAGAGTTTTAAGTCGCGATCGAGAGTTATAAGTCGCGATCGCGAGTTATAAGTCGCGATTGCGAGTTATAAGTCGCGATCGAGAGTTTTAAGTCGCGATCAAGAGTTATAAGTCGCGATTGAGAGTTATAAGTCGCGATCGCGAGTTATAAGTCGCGATCGAGAGTTTTAAGTCGCGATAGAGAGTTTTAAGTCGCGATCAAGAGTTATAAGTCGCGATCGCGAGTTATAAGTCGCGAATGCGAGTTATAAGTCGCGATCGAGAGTTTTAAGTCGCGATCAAGAGTTATAAGTCGCGATCAAGAGTTATAAGTCGCGATCGCGAGTTATAAGTCGCGATTGTGAGTTAGAAGTCGCGATCGAGAGTTATAAGTCGCGATCGCAAGTTATAAGTTGCGATCGAGAGTTATAAGTCGCGATCGCGAGTTGTAAGTCGCGATTGAGAGTTATAAGTCGCGATCGCGAGTTGTAAGTCGCGATTGAGAGTTATAAGTCGCGATCGCGAGTCGTAAGTCGTGATCGCGAGATATAAGTCGCGATCCAGAGTTATAAGGCGCGATCCAGAGTTATAATTCGCGATCGCGAGTTGTAAGTGACGATCGCGAGTTGTAAGTCGCGATCGCGAGTTATAAGTCGCGATCGACAGTTATAAGTTTCGATCGCGAGTTATAAGTCGCGATCGAGGGTTTTAAGTCGCGATTGCGAGTTATAAGTCGCGATCGAGAGTTATAAGTTTCGATGGAGAGTTATAAGTCGCGATGGAAAGTTATAAGTCGCGATCGCGAGTTATAAGTCGCGATCGAGAGTTTTAAGTCGCGATAGAGAGTTTTAAGTCGCGATCAAGAGTTATAAGTCGCGATCGCGAGTTATAAGTCGCGATTGCGAGTTATAAGTCGCGATCGAGAGTTTTAAGTCGCGATCAAGAGTTATAAGTCGCGATCAAGAGTTATAAGTCGCGATCGCGAGTTATAAGTCGCGATTGTGAGTTAGAAGTCGCGATCGAGAGTTATAAGTCGCGATCGCAAGTTATAAGTTGCGATCGAGAGTTATAAGTCGCGATCGCGAGTTATAAGTCGCGATCGAGAGTTTTAAGTCGCGATAGAGAGTTTTAAGTCGCGATCAAGAGTTATAAGTCGCGATCGCGAGTTATAAGTCGCGATTGCGAGTTATAAGTCGCGATCGAGAGTTTTAAGTCGCGATCAAGAGTTATAAGTCGCGATCAAGAGTTATAAGTCGCGATCGCGAGTTATAAGTCGCGATTGTGAGTTAGAAGTCGCGATCGAGAGTTATAAGTCGCGATCGCAAGTTATAAGTTGCGATCGAGAGTTATAAGTCGCGATCGCGAGTTGTAAGTCGCGATTGAGAGTTATAAGTCGCGATCGCGAGTTGTAAGTCGCGATTGAGAGTTATAAGTCGCGATCGCGAGTTGTAAGTCGTGATCGCGAGATATAAGTCGCGATCCAGAGTTATAAGTCGCGATCCAGAGTTATAATTCGCGATCGCGAGTTGTAAGTGTCGATCGCGAGTTGTAAGTCGCGATCGAGAGTTATAAGTACCGATCGAGAGTTATAAGTTTCGATGGAGAGTTATAAGTCGCGATCGAAAGTTATAAGTCGCGATCGCGAGTTATAAGTCGCGATCGAGAGTTTTAAGTCGCGATCAAGAGTTATGTCGCGATCAAGAGTTATAAGTCGCGATTGCGAGTTATAAGTCGCGATTGCGAGTTATAAGTCGCGATCGAGAGTTTTAAGTCGCGATCGAGAGTTTTAAGTCGCGATCAAGAGTTATGTCGCGATCAAGAGTTATAAGTCGCGATTGCGAGTTATAAGTCGCGATTGCGAGTTATAAGTCGCGATCGAGAGTTTTAAGTCGCGATCGAGAGTTTTAAGTCGCGATCAAGAGTTATAAGTCGCGATCGAGAGTTATAAGTTGCGATCGGGAGTTATAAGTCGCGATCGAGAGTTATAAGTTTCGATGGAGAGTTATAAGTCGCGATCGAAAGTTATAAGTCGCGATCGCGAGTTATAAGTCGCGATCGAGAGTTTTAAGTCGCGATCAAGAGTTATGTCGCGATCAAGAGTTATAAGTCGCGATTGCGAGTTATAAGTCGCGATCGAGAGTTTTAAGTCGCGATCGAGAGTTTTAAGTCGCGATCAAGAGTTATAAGTCGCGATCGCGAGTTATAAGTCGCGATCGAGAGTTATAAGTTGCGATCGTGAGTTATAAGTCGCGATCGAGAGTTATAAGTTGCGATCGAGAGTTTTAAGTCGCGATCGCGAGTTATAAGTCGCGATCGAGAGTTATAAGTTGCGATCGTGAGATGTAAGTCGCGATCGAGAGTTATAAGTTGCGATCGAGAGTTTTAAGTCGCGATCGAGAGTTATAAGTCGCGATCGAGAGTTGTAAGTCGCGATCGAGAGTTATATGGCAGGATGGAGGGTTTTAAGTTACGATCGAGAGTTGTGAGTCGCGATCGAGAGTTGTAAGTCGCGATAGCGAGTTATGTGACGCGATCGATAGTTATAAGCTGCGATCGACAATAAATCAAAGATGAAAAAAGAAAGCTATGTTAAGTGTCCAAAGCAAAATTTTTTTGTCGGGATGAAAAATATCGAAAACAAAAATCACAAAACAAAAACAAAAACAAAAACAAAAACAAAAACAAGAAAAGATAATAATAAGGTCTCAGCGTGTTTTGGTTATAAGCAATTCCCTTCTTTCAACTCATTTCGGCTTTGAATAGATTAATCTCGATATTTTAAAATTTAGCCCAAAACAATAGATCTTAGCACGAGGCTCCGGGGAATAACTACAGAGTTTGTGGGTTTTATTCCCCAGAGCCTCGTGCTGAGCTCTATTGTTTTAGGCTGAATTTTAGCATATCGAAATTGGGCTATTGAGCTACAACATGACTCACTAGTTTTGTTTCCATTCGGGTTGTTCGCGGCCATAGTGTAAGATACTAATTTAAGTCTCAACATTTCATATCGTATCTTCCTTCGTTGAACAAAAACTCTCTTTACCCCGCCACCTTATATGCGTCTTCAAATATCGTTTCTGCTGTCTTGCAACTGTTATAACAATGTCGGTGTGTCTTTTTCGTTATTTATGTTTGCCAGCCCCAGGGGGGGGGGGGGGGACTCCCTTATATGGCTGCATAGGTATGTGCGGCTTCAAAGGGTAGGGTTTTTCAGTCGTTTTGGTCGTAAATAGGGTATCGATTTTGGCCATTTTGGTCTTAAATAGGGTATGGTTTAAGCACTCTAGTCTTCAATTGGATATGTTTGTTAGAAGAAGCTACTTTTTCATTATTATCAATACAAAGCGAATGTCAACAAAAGTCCTTCATAACTTAAGTATAGGGCAACTGCGCCAGTCGCAACGGTCATAATAGGGTATCGAATTTTTGGCCAGGTCATAAATAGGGTAGGGAAAATCGCAGATTTTGTTCATAAATAGGGTAAGGGTTTTGGAAGTGGGCCCCCACGCAACCTTTCTGGGAGTACCCCCCCCGCCCCATTCGGGTTGCCAGCCAACCGAGCGATTTTTCAAATTTTAGATAGTAGAGTTTTATCTACGATGGCGTCATTTCGTTAGAACAATACCTCGTGATGATATTAAGAGTCAGGTCTTTATTTCTGACGGTAGCTAAAGTTCTTCAAGTGCATGGATGTCTACGAGATATTCCATTTCAAATGTTCCTATATTTCAGACTATTTAAGAGGAAACCCTGCTTTTGTTAAAAAAAAAAAATTATAATAAATAAATAAACAAGCGAGACCGGCCAGGTTACCCACATGTTTACTTTTATTGACCTTTTTGTCTAAATCTACTACAATGTGTTAAATGCCTCCGCGTCTCTGAACCAAGGATCACAGTCCTCACAAATGTGGCCGAACTCTTTAATGTCTACACTCAGGCTAAACTGTACTGCCGGCTGAAACAAAAGTTCACAATAAAATCAACACTTTTAGGTAAGTTTTCCTTATCAATAATATATTATCTGGAGAAAAGAGACCTGATACAATTTCAAATCAAACTCATTTTCATACGAAAGGTTTAGCACGAGGCCTCGTTTTGAAACAGAGGCACAAGGTTACTCGGAAATGACTACGTTTTATGCCTGTTTTTCGTAGCCGCAGCTAAAATTAATTAGTATCACCCAACTAGTGGACTAATGCAAATCCTGCATTTTGATTGGCTACGCTACTAGGGAACTATTAGTAATAGTCATCGAGTAGCGAAATTGGCGCCATCGAGCGTGACGCTTTCTTTCGTTTTATTCCCAAATAAATATATCTTCAACTTGCTTTTGCTAACTTTATTATTACCTTTTCTGTCCGACTAGTTGGGTGATACTAAAACAATTAGACCCTTCGCCCTCAAGGGCCACGGGTCAATAGCTCATTCGGCTTCGCCTCATGGGCTATTGATCCGCAGCCCTTGCGGACTACGGGTCTAATTGTTAATTAACCCCTGCGAGTTGTAGAACCACCCTTCACAGGAATGTTACATTAGTAATAACACACATAAAAAAATTACTCGATTCTGATTGGCTAAGAGCAGTGCAGTTCAAGTGTAACACAGTGCAAAAAGTGTAACATCAGTGCAAAAAGTGTAACACCAGTGCAAATTACGCATCGAAATTCTGGATTATGATTGACTGAAAGACAATAGGAACTTTCCTAAGAAAATGATATCACGTAAAATGATGACGAAAATTTTGTGCTGAAACTTTGAAAAAAGTTCCCTCAAATGAGAAAAAATGGCTTCAAGAAATATCTTCCGACACTTCCTCCGCGCGAATTTTTTCACGTTTATATTATTAATAAGTAATCATACGGTTCTTCTCGTTCAATTTGGAGTTAATTTGCACTTGCGAGTTTTTCAAAAAGCTGAAATTACACTCGCCGAAGCGGCTCGTGCAATTTCACCTTTTTGAAAACTCACTAGTGCAAATTAATTCCGAATTGAACTCGAAACCGTATGATTACCTATACAAATGCGAGGACTCCTTGCACAGGAATGCTGCGAAGTCCCTCCATATCCTCGTGTCTACGTGACTCTGGTTACGAGGACACGAGGCAAAATTTAAGCCTTTGAAACCCAGGCTATAGACCCGGGGACCTATATGGACCCTTATGTGGGCTATATAGGTATGTATGGCCCCAAAGAGTATGGTTTTCAGCCTTTTTGGTCATAAATAGGGTGTCGATTTGGTCATTTTGGTCTCAGATAGGGTATGGTTTTTGTGTTCTAGTCAGTTGAACTGGGTATGTTTTTTAAAAGAAGCTACTTTTTTATCATTATCGATAGAGCAACTGTGTCAGTAGCAACAGTCATAAATAGGGTATCGAATTTTTTGTCTGGTCATAAATAGGGTAGGGAAAATCGCAGATTTTGGTCATAAATAGGGTAAGGGTTTTGGGAAGCGGGCCGCTCACTTCCACCGACTTTTTCTGGGAGTACCCCCGGGGGTTATAGATATCAAAGGAGAGCTACAAAACAAAGTGTCCTTTATTAACTTAAAAGTTCCTGTTCACCTGAAGGAAATTAGCCGTGTTATAGACAGTCCACTTTATCGAGGATTTTGTGACACGTCCGGCTGCACCACAGGCTAAAAGGAAATATACTACCCACGCTTAATCTAACATGCTCTGAAACGGGCTAAATAACATAACTGTGGTTTGTGTGTGTAAGTAATTACTACATAAATTTCTTTCAACAAATTTGTGAGGAAAAAATTAAAACGCGACTATAAAGAAACCAAATTGTGAACCTGGTCAAACTGCAGTTTAATCTTAATCATAAAGCACCGCTTCTATTAATTCAAGACTGTTTTTATTGGACATAGCGAAATGTTGTGACTCTGGGTGAGTTATGGGTAAAATCTTGACAACAAAAATAGGAGAAAAAAAAGAGAAAGGTAAATTAAAAACAAATTAAAACTGAGAGGTAAGATAAAAACAAATATAAATCTTAATTGCAAAATAACCGCAACAAACACGAACTCTTAAAGTGAAATAAAAATACGGTAAGGTCATGAAACAGTAAGTTATGCTTATTACATACATTTGTTTTGTTTCAGTATCGTCATATTTGACGTACTCACTTACCTTTATGCCCTGACCTCAGGGCCTGTGGGAAATGGGCTGGTCCTCAGTATCTCATTTATTGGCTAAAAAATTTATTTTCTTTTTATATCAAGGCATGTGATAGACCAAGAAAGGGGGCCCGACTCCAAGCTCGTTTTATCACCATCTTAATCATTATTATTATTTCGTTATTATATATATTTATGTTATCACGTTTCATTTACATGTAACTTTTGCTAGTTGAATAGTAACTATGCTAGATGAAAATTGACTCCAAACATCTAAAGAGTCTGTGTAACAACGGAGGAGATCTTGGCTTTCAAAAATTGCAAAATTTCTCGCTGGCAAATACGCCAATGCGTGGCCCAAAATGTATTTCATTCATCACGTTCAAATTTCTTCGGAGAAGTTATCGTGTTAAGCTCTTTCCTCCAGAGCTAAAATATTTTTAGCCCGATAGAAACTGAAGCGTTTGTGCTTGATAGACATATATATATTGAAAGATTCTCCTATAGTACAGACCCAGAAGAAAATAAGCTGTACCAGCTGAAATATTGGTCAAAAGAATAAAGCCCTTTTGCTGTAGTTCAGGCTTGGAATCAATTTATTCATTTATTTTTCTTGCGTGTCTGTTTGCTTCAAAATGAATGAAGCTTGAACAACGCCCGGATTGGTCTCATTTTAGAGGTTTTTCAATCACTCCTTCTCAACCCCCCAAAGAAACTGAGATAAATCACTCCTTCCCCACTCCCCAAGGAAAGAGAGGTCATCGCAGCGGAAAGGGCGTGCGTTGGCCCAATAAGCAGATGTAACATGATCACTTCAAGCTGACACCGAAAATCCCTCTCAGCGTTAGGACTTGGTTAAATATAGCCAGCAGAGCTACTGCCTGAAGGAATTCTACCGAGTCATGACGATGCATGTGGCTACATTTCTTTTACTGTTTTTGGTCGACTCATCATTGTCAGTCGCTGGTAGGTATGACCTCGATATGACAGCTCCACTCTGACAGTCAGATTGCATCTATGTAAGCTTTCGATCTTGCTAATATTAACCTGGCTAGAGGCCAACACACATTTGCGACCCTTTGCCGTTCGCTATCCCACATTACAAACAGGGTAAACTTCTGTTTTAGGATAAAAGAATAAGATATGAAATATTTGAGGGCACCATAAATCGGAGTAAGTCGGTGCTGGCAAGCTCGACCGTGTTTTATTTGGCACTGCACTGTTAACTACGTCATCCCAACTCAGTCAAACGGATCTCGAACTTGTTCGTTATAAAACTTCCTCAGTCATTGTGTTTAATTAAATGTTACCACTACTATAGCCACTACCTGTTGAAAGGGTAATATATATAACTAGAATAGCGTCGGCGACGATTTCAGTGTCTTTCATTGTCTGACGATTCAAAAAATATTCACATTTGTCCGAAGTTGCGACGCACAATATTTGTTATCGAGCTATCTGCGAAGTGTTGACAACAAAAGAGTGAGTTATGCGATCTCGTGTTGCTGCGAGTATTCTGGAAAGAAATTTTTAACCAAAACATAGCGAGCTCTAGGTCGGGAGGGGTGGGGGGAGGGAGGGTGAGAGGGAGGAAGAGGGGGGGGATGCCTTTGGAGGCTAACTCGATAACCTCACGGTTCTAACCGCTATTATGCACAAACTATATGCCATTGTCACCTTTAATTGTTATATATGTATCTTTTTTTGTCTGTTTTATGCTAAGATTGAAATTTCAAAATGTAAGTGCAAAATAAAGTGATGTTGAAGTTGAAGTATGTGAAGAATCCATCGAGCATTTTGCTTTGGTGAAGGACTAACGCTCACTAGGATTGCCCTCGAATAGGAAGAGAGTAAGGCTGCTGTCATAGCTAGAGAAGAAAACAATATCAGAACGAGAATTCGCGAGGCCTTGGAAATTAAGTGCCAGTCTCCGACGTTCAATCGAGACCGTAGATTCTTCCAGCACTATACGGGGATGTTTTGGCACGTGACTTGGTTCATCCAAGCTCACGTGACAAATAGATTCCTGCCATATTACGCTGGTGATCAGCTGGTGATCCTTCGGTGCCTCGTTTATTATTAGCTTTACATAGAATTCCAGAAACAGGGATCTTGAAGCACTGGCCAAGAAAATCGTGCCAAATAGTGCTCTGGGGCTTGAAAGGTGCAAAATTCCTAAGAGAATTGGTTTATTAATGTTATTATTCTCATTATTTTAGCAGAGCGTTGTGGCGGCGTTCTGACAGACTCTTCCGGTGAAATCACATCTCCCAATTACCCTAACAACTACCCAGATGACGTCACTTGTACATGGAAGATTTCTCCTGAAAAGACCCACGTGAATTTAACTATTGAGGACTTCATGGTGAGTGCACATGTTAAAGAACGTCTGTTACTGTTATCAGCAGCCTCAGCAGTGCCCTACCTTGCAGGGGAAAAATTATAATAGTGCAAGCATCTCTAAAAGTATTTATTTGCTTTCTTTTTTCACCTAGCTTGAGGATTCTCAAACTTGTAAGCAATTTGACTTCGTAAAAATCAAAGTGCAGCAAGGCCGTTATTCCACAGAAGAGGTTATCGTTTGTGGGTGGCAGCGTTCCCGCGAAATTAGCTTGAAAGTCGACGGAACCGCAGTGGAAATCACGTTCAAAAGTGACCTCAATGTTAACGAGAGGGGCTTCAAAATCAGCTATCGGGGTTACGGTATGTTTCATGGCCGTCATCGTAAGGGCCCAGGGAAAGCGCGGTCAAACGTCTTTCCCAAGGGTTTTCCCTCAGAGATTTGGAGGGGCGCCACTACTAGTTTCTAAGGGGAAAGCCCAGGGAATGAGGCTGACGTGGAAGCAGAGAAACTGACTAAGAAAGAGAAAATAAAACACCCACTTCCCCTATTGACTGCTGACGCCCCATCGGTGAACACTGCAAATCCCTTACCTCCCCCCCCCCCCCCTTCCCCCTCGCACCCCTGCCCCTTGTAATTGCAGACAAATTGTTAGACACGAACAGGCTGATAAAATATATAGGTACTAATGGAACATAATTTCCGGAGCAAGACACGATGGAAATAAAACTAGGGGAACCAGCTGCTTCCCACGTTCCGGTCTGCCCACCCTGAACTCTACACCACCGCTGCCCTTTCCACCTATCCGCTAACTCGTATGACCCTTGTTGTAACAAGGAATTGCTTTGTGTGATATACATATTCTCCATTTCGCCAGTATATCTTGATGCATATTATTATACCGTCAGACACATATGTTAACAACTGCATAGGGAGTGATGCTGAAATTCAATTTTTTTTTCTTTTCTTCTGGCAGACATTGATCCTTGCTTGAAAAACAATGGTGGTTGTTCGCATAACTGCAGTTTGGAAAAAGGAAAGCTTACTTGCACGTGTCCTGTTGGTTATAAGCTGACCTATAATTTACGAACATGCAAAGGTTTGTGGTACATCAGCTTCTGTTCAAGCGTTATTAAAAGACTAGCATTTCGTACTTGAATCGAAAATATACTAAGAAAATAAGTTCCGTACCTTGGTCACAAATTAGGGTTTCATCCATGGATTTTAATGTTCAAAGTCACCTTTTATGACATACCCATTTCACAAATGATAATTTCATTTCTTTGGCCACGTTTAAAGCCTGGTTTTCACTAGCGACGCAAGCACAGACACAAGCACAAGCATCAGAATGTTTCCTCCTTTTCTTGTAGTGCTTGAGCTTGTGCTTACGTTTGCTCTGCAAAAAGTGAAAACGAAATACCGCTCAGGCATAGCACAAGCACAATGATATATACCACACTTGGTTATGTTTGGCCAATGAAAACACTGGATCCAGATTACCTCGCGCTTAAACAGGTTTCCAAAGTAGCGGAAGGTTCGGATAATTTCTTGCTTGTGCGTGTGTTTAAGTCGAATTTCGTTTTCACTTGGCTCATCGCTATTGTTTGCGTTTGTGTTTGCGCTTGTGCTTGTGCTTGCGTCGTTAATGAAAACCAGGCTTAAGGGTTTCAGTACAGACATAAAATTGAGTGTAATGCTCAAACACCAGGAATCACAAGGGTTTTATTCATAGCATTTGCAACGCTTACAAAGCGTAACAAACAGTATTGCACTTACAACAACAGCGCTGGCTTATTGTGCCACTGCCACGGCAGTTGTGCTCAACGGTAGTTTTCAACCCTACGTTGTACAGCAAATAAACAGCGCCAAATGAAAGTAGCGCTCGATAGCTTAATTTATGTGAATGATCTCTCTTTGCGGTTGTCAGTGAACGTGAACTCATACATGTAACTGGATTTACTCAAACGCATAAAGCCGCATAGTTTCTTCACAAGCCGAGAGTTGATCAAGTGAAACAAAAACTAATTGGGCACTTTGAACTTACTTGCTGCAGCTCCCTGACTGGGGCAATCATAGTTTAAAATAGAGGGAAATGGTTAACACACCCGGTAAACATCAAAGAAGCAAACAAGCGGGCTAAGATTTATGTCGAAAGGTCCTTGACCCTGCACATCTTTTGTTTTATGCTCATAGACTGTGCATGAATTATATAATCGCAATGCTTCTATTGGTTTATACTTGTATGAGCACTCACAGCCACCTTCTGTATTTTGCCAGGTTTTGTGCAGGGTCAACCCCCAAAATAGCAAACAAAAACATAGAACAAAGAACTCTACCAGAATGGACGGCATTCGTTGTTTCAGTCATGACTATAGTTTATGAAACTAATGCGAAAGAAAAAGACCTTTGGTGGTTTATTTGGCTTTTATTTTACAGACGAAAACAGCTGCGTCTTTGTGGGACGACAAAAGTGTCCTTATCGCTCCAAGTCTTCGTGTTATGACTTACCGAATAAAGGTGCTACATGCGAGTGTTGGGGTGGATACAAGAAACAGAATGGCACTTGTCAAGGTAAACAGTTATTAACCCTAGTGATCATCATCAGAATTCTCCTTGCCATGTCAGTGCAACATCGTTAAGAAGACAGGTTACGAAAATATTGAAAAACATCAGCTGGAAGAGTTTGTCTTCAGTTAGTGAAACACCAAATTACCCTGTAAAACAGACTGCCTTTGCCATGGCTAGCACTCTAACCTTTTTTACAAGAATTGTCAAATTTCTTTTGCGCTTGCTCGCTAATTCTTATTTTTAAAGGAAGTGCAGAGACATGAGTGACGTCTTCACGGGTGGGTGCAACCTCGTTCCCAGGTTCTCTCTCCTCTTCTCCTCTGCCTTCATTGTCGTTCAAGAGAGGCAGAGGAGAGAGACCCTGGGAACGAGGTTGTGGTGAGTTTTGGGAATTTCGCCAGATTTAGCTTTGCTAGTTCTTGATATAAGCGCCAAATTGCATCCAAAAAGGCGTCTTAAAAGAGAAATGATCAAAATCGATTAAGACGGCCTTCGTTAAAATGACGTCATCTTCGTAGCTTATATAAAACCCGTGAGTCTAGTTTCAGATCTGCCACGAGTCTAGATCTGTAGAGTCTACAGAGATAATATGAATGGAAAAGAAATGCTCGAGCTAAACGGAGTCACAAGAGTCATCATATTCCGAGTATAGCGTTAAACGCGTTTTCTTTTTTCCCCAAGACATTGACGAGTGCAAAGAAACTCCTGACAGGTGTGATACAGGGGTTTGTCGTAACTATGTAGGTTACTTCCGCTGCTCTTGTCCAAAGGGATATCGCAATTCTTGGCAATCAGGAGGACAAACATGCAAAGGTAAGGAAAGCAATACTTCACATTCAGTTGTTGCCCCGTTATGTTTCACAACTAATTTCTAACAAATAGTCGAACAGCCAGTAGTTATCGATCGCATCACTGTCGCATAAATCTTAAGCAATTTTCGATACTCTATCAGGATCCTAAAATTTGAAATTCTCTGCAAATATCTATCGCTGCTTCAACAAGCTTTCCCAGCTTTACGAAAAAGATGGTCAATTTTTCAATGGAATAATGCTGAATTGGTCATGCCGTGCACACAATGAGAGAAGTTACTATATTAACAGTACTAGTTAAGCTGGCGTCAACCATAGGCCTGGTGGTTCTTTGAAGGTCTAATTGTTGCAATTGTATCATACTCCTTTTTTTATTGTGGCAAATAAAATGAAATGATGATGATGATACAATACATACGGTGCTCCTCTGAGACGAAATGTGCAAGACTAAAGTAAGAGAGCAACAATAAACCAAATTGCAATTTGATAAAATATGTGGATATAAACATTACGTTACATTTTTTTCTGTTTGGTTACCATTTGCCTCCGTGTCAAAACTAGTTTTTTCGTGCGAAACCATTCAGTTCATATGAAAATGTATTACCCCTACAGCTTCATTTTCATGCAAATCAGACATATTTTCCTATCAAAAGTTTTGTACGAGGAGTCGTCTTAAAACAGAGGCTCAATGTAACTCAGAAATAACAGGGGGCGGTCAGCTGAGCGTCGCCTTCCGCGCTTTTCCTTCGTTCACAGACCGTAGTCAACTGAGAGATATTGAGTTCTTGTTAATTTCTCATGCTCAAGAGCGTTATCACTTTTATCAGACATCGACGAATGCTCTAGCATCGCACCGCCGAATTGTGGAGAAGTTGCTTGCGTCAACACTCCTGGAAGTTACATCTGTCAGTGTGAGCCTGGGTACAAGTTCAACGACACTCTAAAAACTTGCGAAGGTCAGTATTTAATGCGATGACAACATAAACTTAGTCTGCGACAAGCATTCTTTCTATCGCCGTGGCCTCGAATCGCGGGCTATGGTAACAGTAAGGGTTAAAGCTTTCTCCTTGGTTGATGCCTTTCACCTGAAATGATTACTTAAATTTCATTTAAAAAAGTTTAAAAAACAAAAACAATGGAGGTAAGTGTCATTTTGTGACATTTGTTTACACTGATGAAGGCCTATGAACAGACTGTTTGTGAATTTCACAAAAAACACTTTCACTCCATTTTATTATTATTATTATCGTTATCGTGTCGTTATTATTATCATTATCGTTATCGTTATCTTTATCGTTATCGCTGTCGTTATCGTTATCATTATCGTTATCGTTATCGTTATCATTATCGTTATCGTTATCGCTGTCGTTGTCGTTGTCGCTATCCTTCTCGTTATCATTGACGTTGACGTTGACGTTGTCGTTGTCGTTATCGTGATCGTAGTTATTGTCATTATTACTACTATTACTGTTTGAAAATAAGCATATCCTCCTGTTGCGTGCTTTGTTCCA
>NW_028301577.1:23765000-23767500 GCF_042242905.1 Orbicella faveolata | reverse complement strand
AAATAAATAAGAGTACCCTCGGAGGCGGGTAGGACATCCCCGTCTGGACCTAGGAGACGATTCATCAGGCAGAATTGTAAAAAGCGTTTTTCCCCACAGCTGTAGGCTCGATTTGTGTTCTTGGAAAGACCCCAAGAAGCGTAGGTGAGCACTTCCTCTCTCAAAGGGTCATTAGTGAAGGCGGGATGGTACAAGGAATCTGGTCGGCGTCGGGTGCGAGGGCCCAGAAACGCTGCATCTGAAAGCGGGAGAGGGCATCAGCAATCTCATTTCAAACCCCAGGGACATGACGGGCCCGTACAAGAAAATTATGTTCCATGGATAGGAGAACAAGCTTTCTGACCAGTTCCATGATAAGGGGAGCTTTTGAATGCCCCGAATTTATGATAGATACCACTGATTCATTATCACACCAAAACTGCAGACGTTTTCCCTTGAAAAGTGGGTGTCATATAGCGCAGGCAACAACGATGGGGAAGAGTTCTTGCCACTCAATGCTTATACCCCGCTCTCGGTTCAAAAGCATAAGGGGAGGCCAGTGCCCTTGGAACCACTTTCCCTGAAAATAACCGCCGAACCCCACGGAGCCCGCTGCGTCAGTGTAGAGCTCTAGGTCTGGAGTAGGGGTAGTGGTGGACTCAAGAAAAAGGGAGCGCCCGTTCCATTTGGAGAGGAAAACTTTCCACATATCGAGGTCCCTAAAGAACTCCCTGTTAAGCCTGATGTGATGAAAACGACTAGGGACACCCTTAGTTAAATTAATGGCGCGTTGAAGGAAAGTCCTGCCGGGGACTACCACTTTACATGCAAACTGGAGAGTACCAATGAGTGATTGTAACTCAACCAGGCGCACGGAGCGGCGTTTCTTAAAGGATGTCAGCAAGTCATAAGTCCTGGAAAGTTTGTCCTGGGGTAAGCGGGCCTCCATGCGAATGCTATCTAAAACGATCCCCATAAATTCTATTTCTTGGGAGGGGCCTATGGTCTTGGACGCTACTACCGGGGCCCTAAGTGACATGAATACCCGTAAAAGAGTGCTGAAGCTAGTAAGACAAGCTAATCTAGAACTTTCAGCGATGAAGAAGTCGTCCAGGATGTGAATGACCCGCTGGAGACCATAGTTATGTTTTAGGATCCACTCGAGCCCATCGGAGAGCTGATTAAAAATGAACGGGGCACTGCGAAGCCCGAAGGGTAAGTACATGTCCACATAGTATTGAGATTTCCACAAAATACCCAGTAAGTTCCAGTCTTCGGGGTGGATTGGTATAAGGCGAAAGGCTGATTTAAGATCAGTCTTAGCCATAAAGGCTCCCTTTCCCAGGGACTGGAGGATATGAATTGCATCGTCTACCCGAACATAGCTCAGGGAATAGGGATCCTTAGCAATGTGGTCATTTATACTATTTCCCTGTGGGTAGGAGAGGTGATAAATAGTTCGCCAGTCATTTGAGTGTTTTTTAGGAATAACTCCCACTGGATGACACTGGAAATTTGCTAAGGGAGGGGCAGGATAGGGACCGGCTACCCGTCCTAAGTTCACTTCCTTTTGCAGGTTGGCAGAAACTACATCAGGGTGCTGCGTCGCAGATATAAGGTTGGGGGAAATCCGGGCTGAACGCGGCCCACAGTAACCAATACGAGGGCCTTCTTTAAGCGTACTTAGCAAATTAAAGACAAAATTACGATCTGGGTGATCGGTTAATTCTAAATCTAAGCGATAAATGTCAATAGGTGAGGATACTAATGGCTTCTGATGACGCCTTTGCTGCTCCACTTTACTTCTTGCTTCGCTCACTGGGTCTGGGGACTCCCGCGTTCCGGGCTTGGCCACTGGATTGTTGCTGAGGGCAGTCTTGGACGGTGTGGCCGTTTGAGTAGCAGCGGCGGCACACGTGCGGGTAGCTGCAGTTTCGGCGCCGGCACCCAGAGGACTTGTTGAAGTCAAAGCACACCGTCTGGGAACGACGCTGTTTTCTGTAGGGGTCAGCGGAAGGACAGACATCTTCAGCGTGATAGGGACTCGAGCAGATACCGCAATGGGGCTTAGCTAGGCCCGAGAAGGTCACCGTCCATAACTCCAGGTCTACTTTGTCCCACTGAAGGGACAAATTGGAAGAGGCACGGCGACGAAATTGCTGGTCGTAGGAAAGCCAAGCAAGACCCTTGAATTTAGTTACCGCGCGACTAATTATCTGCTGGTACTTAATCAGCTCAAGGGCCCGTCTTGGATAGGCAGTTACAATGACCAACATGTACACCATGTAGGCCTCCAGCCACTTCTGAAAAGAGTCTATAACGGGTTTTCTTTTCCTAACCATGGTGACCGGGGAACCCAGGGGACCTGAGGACGAGTCGTCTAAGCGGAGCTGAATTTCAGGGGCCTGGGACTGATACAAGTTGTCAGGTAAGAGTAAGACAAAATCAACGTACTCACCCCGGAGTATTTTGTCCTCCATATTACGGTCCACTGGCCTCGACAGACCCAAAGGAGACGCCA
>NW_028301577.1:23695000-23757500 GCF_042242905.1 Orbicella faveolata | reverse complement strand
AACTCAACACTTACGTTTTTCATATGGGAGTAAATTCAATTAGAGCTTACAAGTTATCAGCTATTGTTCCCAGGTTAAACAAAAAAGAAGCTTTCATTTCTAGAGTGTTTTTACGTCTCTGCAGTGGCAGTTTAATATTTTTATATGATGGGCATTTTATGACATTCTTTTCAGTCCGGTATTTTTAAAGGTAAAAAGTATGAAAACTGTTCAAATGTTCTTTGAAGACTGTGTGGCACCAAGTTAAAGTGCAATTTAATTAAATCAGACTTTCAACGTGTCAGAGAGGTTTTTTTCTCTTTCTTTCAATTTTCGGTGAAGTAGTGTTGTTGCGTTGTGTTGTGTAAAAAGGGTAAACTTACGACTCGTATAAAATGCGAAAAGTTCTCTTAACTTGAGTATTTTTGGGCAAAAATTCCTCTTGGGGGCTGGAAGGGCTCCCGAGGGGGTACTCCCAGAAAAATTGGTTGGAGGTGTGCGGCCCGCTTCCCAAAACCCTTGCCCTATTTATGACCAAAATCTGCGATATTCCTTACCCTATTTATGACCTGACCAAAAATTCGAAACCCTATTTACGACCTGATTCTCAAATCAAAACCATGTTTCAGACCTGCGTTATAATTAGCTCCCTAGTTCAAACCAATGTTAAATTACCGTAAACATATAAATTTGTGAAGGGCTTTTGTTGATTTTCTTTTCGATAATGATGAAAAAGTGGCTTCTTCTTAAAGCATACCCATATCAAGGCTAGAGTGCAAAAACCGTACCCTATTTATGACCAAAATGGCCCAAATCAGCTAAAATCGATACTCTATTTACCCAAAACGACTGAAAAACCATACCCTTCGGGGCCGCACAGACCTATATAACCCATATAAAGGAGTCCACCCCTCCCCCCCAGGGGAAGGGCTAAGTGATTGGTGAGTGAGGGAGTTATGCATGTGCGCGTGTCAGACCAATCACAGTGTGGGTTGTATCAAAGAACGAATAAAATTGCCTGTTAGAAAATAAGATGGTATCTACATTAATCTGGAGACGTGTCAGATTACTGTAATTTGTTCAGTCAAACATTTTATGGCTTAGGGCCTGTTCGCACTACGCGAAATTTTGTTTGATTTGCCAAAAAATCTGTCAACACGCAGCCATTTCTAGTGCGAACGATCTTTTGAACCCACCAAAATTTCAAAGATTCCGTCGACTAGCTTTGGAGGCTGTAAAAATTTTGTCAGGCGAGAAAAACCTTTGTTCCTTGACATCCATCCGTCATTGGGTCATCAAATTTCGCAACATATGGATTACGAAGCGAACGTGACCGTATGACTTCCCGCCATTTTAATTGAGCTAGATGCATCCGCACAGAAGCAACATCGATCCATGGTACTTCAATTATTATGGCTCGCAATGCTACGAAGATCAAGATCAGGGTAATCAAAGTTATTACGATTCCCAAATCGCTACGCAACAGTAGCACTTCTTACAGTTTCCATCGCAGCCAACTCGAGAGGATTCACAATGCATCCACATCCGCTGAACACAGCATTCACATCCGTAACATCCACTGAAGATCAGACGACTGCTGCAGCTACTGGAAGCACAGAAAACACGAAAAAGGGAACAAAGAGAAAAAACGCCAAGTATGAAACCTTCCCCTTTACGACATGTCACGACATCTTGATGGTAAATTGATCAAATTACTAAGTGACATCCGTCACTTAAAAAAAAATTTCGCATCTTCATGTGCGAACAGGATTACGAAAACAAAAAATTGGTGATTACAAAATTTTCAGTTTTTTTGCAAACGCTAAACTCAAATTTTCGTCTTAGTGCGAACAGGGCCTTACGATTTAGTTATCTTACCATTACCAATGTAACATCGTATGTACATCGTAAACTCCCAGTTTCTTTCTTGCTGTACATCGCAACCAAAAAAACTTGTCAAATCAACGAAATCAGTACTGTAAACAGTTCCATGAATGCTCCTATCTCCGAGACTTATAGTTCACAAAAAAATAACTCTTGCACGCCTTGCGTGCCTATGTTTTTTTAAGCTCTCAAGTTGTTAGCTGACGGCCAAGGACCTGGCATAGTCCAAAAGGAAGCCAATATTGCCTAGCGCCAGTTAACGACTGCGGAAAAAGAGAGGCTGAGAAAAGAAGCAGACAAGGAAAACTCTGCTGACCCAGCAGACTTGGCTTGGATTCCAAGGCAACGGCTCATTGGAAAGATTGTTGCCAATATACATACTAACGTACGTATGTCACACCCAGCTTCGTATTCAATACTCACTGAAACACTCTGAAGGTCAGACTGCGCGGGAATAAAATTTTCTTGGATCCTTTTTTTCCTGATAACTAATTACACGCATTTTAGGCATCCTGCTGGTGAACTTTTCGTAAATTTGAAATGTAGCGGAAGATAGTGATTAAGCAACTGAGCACTCAGCTTTCCTATAAGTACAAAGCCAAATACGAACTATTGTTATGCTTCAAATTTTATCCTGATTATTTGTGTCGGTATAGAGCATATAGAGTATAGAAGCTGGTAGGTTATAACTTTAAGAAAATGGTTATGTGTTTGTTTAAAACTTCACATACAGTTCCAAGTTATTGCGTATTAGTCAAATTAAAACTTTGCTTCATTGGTCAACAGATGCAAAAACTTGATTAATTGGGCTGCCCTTCAGTTTGGCTGGGGTACAGTGGGGCTACTCCAGAGAGACTTTTCTCTCCACAAATGTCAGATCTCGCAAAGAACGCTACATTCACCAATTATGTAGTCTCCACCATGGTGAAGAAATTAAGTAAGTGAAAGCAACATTGTAGTTTAAACGATTGTTGACTTAGAGAGTATTTGATAACGTATCTTTGGTGTTGACAATATTTGAATAACAGGCAAAACACAGATGGCAGAAGAGGCTGCAACGAAGTCGCAGAAAGAAGGAAAGCAAAAGAGGAAGAGAAAATCTCAGAAATCAGGTATTTATGTCTGAAATTATTCAGCTAACTTTTAAAGTCCAGCTCATAAGTGCCTTACATTGAAAGCACATTCGCAGAAAATTACTAACCTAAACGTGTCAACAATTTATTTCAAAATTGACCAAAGTTACTCGCATAAGTTGTTCTAGTACATTGTTCCGATTTGATAGCGTTTTTTTCTTGCAGTTGAATTACATTTGGAAAGCCTGAAATGCGACTAAGAAATAAATTAAACAATCTGGGTTGGTACACTGGCACTTTACCTTACATATTAACAAAAGAAGATTGAATTCTCTAGAAGCCATATTAGTATCGTTAATTTGGATGAAGCATTGATTTGTTAATTTCAAGAAATTTTATTCGTCCATTTAGGTTCAGACAGTAATCCAGGAAATGAATCTGGCACGCCACCTCACAAGGAACCCAACACTTCCACTGTTGGTAGTGAAGGTATGTTTCATTCATATGCATGGCCATACAAAAAAAAAACAAAAGGAAAAAACTATTCCATAGACAGAACGACAATAGAATTGGTATTTGATGTGGAAACACGTCATATTTATCGTGTTGTTTGTAACTTCATAACTTTGTAACGAAATTTTTTGACTTAATCTTTTTTTTTTCCTTGTAATCTGGTTGGTTTGTCAGAGTTAATGTGACACCAATAGGAAACTACTGTCTTTTTCTGTAGCTATACTTAGCATTTTTTTTGAGAAATTCACTCATTTCAATTCATACTTTTAGATAAAAGCAAGAGGCTGGTTTGTCGAGGAGTTTTGACTGCCCAAACGCAAGTACATGGTCGTGCACTTAACACAGATTGAGTCGCGGTAATGGTTCAGGAAGTGGTTTCAAAAGGCAAAGTGGAACCATGGCCGGAATTCCCCACATATTCTGGAGAAGTGGAAGAGGGAAGTTTCGTTGCCTGGCCGACAACGCATACTAGAACCCAACAAAGTGCCCCCATTGCCCTTAGACCAAACTTATCAGAGCCGGAGGTTTTAAAGGATGCCCTGCATCCAGACCAGTTTGTCTCTCCCGGGACAATAATGTCCAGGGATAGAAAGTTACGAAGTAGGAAGTAGGATATCAGCTTAAACCCGTGCCAAACAAGGATGACAGTTGATGAGAGTTGACTCTCGTGAGAGTGTTTGCCAACTCTCATCGACTATCATCAACTTGGTCCAAAGCAGTGAAAACTCTCCTCTCATCTACTCTTATGAAAAATTTGAGCACTATCATAGTTGATGATAGCCTACGAGATCCCATAAGAGTTGGTGAGAGTGTATTAGAGTTTCAGGCCAAACGAGAACGATATTGTGATCATGAACTGTCGTCAGCTCTCATCGTTTGGCACGGGCTTTACAGTAAAGTTAAGGAACCACGACGAGAACGTCAACGAAAATTCGCATTTGGAGACTAACTATCCTTTCTGAAAATTTCGTCAGGACTGTTACAACTATTTCAATTTATAAAATGTGGCTGGCGATGATTTGATCATTTACGTTGTTAATTTGTACAGAACGGAAAGCTGAACTGAATGGTATCAATAATTTATGAAAGTGTTAAACCATGTAGTCTTGAAGAAACCCATACTTAACTAATAAGGGGACACAGACCAGTACAAAATGCAAAAGAGAGAAGACTAAAATATCTACACTAACATATGAACAATACAAAATGCAGTCTAAAATATTTTTAATATAAAGCTATAAGTAATGTATCCATAGCTAGATCTTTGCACACGAATGCGCCTTATAAACTAATTAAGTGTATTGGCTGATCTGTCATCCCTAAACAGTTCTCCCCATAATTTGGGTCCTAAATATCGCAGTTATTGCCTACCGTACGTTACAGAGTTATACTTAGGAGTGAAAAAAATCAGATTGCCTCAAATTGTACCTGGAGCTATGTTCATTAAAAATATTGCAAACAGTGATCGGGCGTAGTCCATGTTTAACTTTATATGTAAGAAGACAAATGTCCTGCAAACGTCTGTTATCAAGGTTCGCAGCTTGGTCCTTTCCATTATTTGAGAATAACTAGCTTGTTTTTCATTGTACACCGTGACTGCCCTCAAACCTCTTTCTTGTAATCGTTCAAATTTGCGCAAGTCACTAGCTCTACAAAAATGCCACACTAGCTGTCAGTGTCTAGGGTAAGGTAACACAGCTGTCTTATATAGTTGGAGTTTAGCCTTGATAGCGATTAGATTCCTAAGTCGCATGAAGACAGCAATTCTTTGACTGGCCTTCTTGCACGCTGAGTTTACATGTTCAGAAAAATTTAATCTGGAATCTATTGTTAGCCCTAAAAGTTTGAGAGTTTCCGCGGTCTTAAATTCCTGCTTATTTATGCAGATCACTGCAGTTGCGCTTTGAGAGCAAGCTGCCTTCGTGCTGTAACCGATTTTCAATGCATAGTATTTCTTAAGGTTGCAAGCCAGTGGATTAGACTCGTAACGCCTGGTTGCCTGATCCGCACTTGTACTTAGCGGACCTCCTCCTGATCACGAGGAGGTCACATCCACGCTAAGTACAAGTGCGGATCAGGCAACCAGGCGGTACGAGTCTAATCTACAGACCAGAAGTCAGTTTATAGTTGTTTCTTTCCTTGATTCTAAGTGCTCTTAGTTAACTTTCCCGCGCTTAAAAACGCGGGAAAACGATGGAGATGGAGCCGTGGAGTTGCCAGAAGTGTTAGACTCACGTGGTCCAGCGAACGAAGATTCCATGAAGCCCCGAAATCAAATCGCTCAAAATTCGGCCGAAGTGATTTGATGTTGGACAAGCATCCATGATGGTACATGTAGGATATTTTTGCACGACGTATCTACGCACGATAAAAAGTATACGCGGGCTTTGACGAGATAAAAGAAAAGAGAATAACTGCGCATGGCCGGGGATATTCGTTTCAGCAATTCTTTATTTCGTTCAAAGGCGCAAGGTAAGGCTCCTTGGCTTAGCAATTAAAAATCCCACTTAAGACAAATGAAGGCGAAGACATAAAAAAGTAAAACCTTTCAAGCACAAGTGTCAAGGAGTTTGGCTACCCCCCCCCCCCCCACTGGATGGGATACTAGTCCATTTCAGGGGTACCCCCCAGCATTCTGTGAGGGTGCTTCGATATTCAAACTGTCTTGCTGAGAACATTTCCATGTAGTTCTTATTCTAATAAACAAACCCGCTGATCGATTAAAATCAAACCTTGATAAGAGTAGGGTTGATACCATAATTCACATCACATTTTTTGCTGTACATCGTAACCAAACAAACTTGTTGGATCAACCTTATCATAACTGTTGAGAGTCCACTGAGTGTTGCTACCTACAGTAGGCCTCCAGGGGCTTCTAATTCACAAAAAAAGAAAAAAACACTCTTGCACGCCTTGCTTGCCTATGTTTTCTTCTTGGAACACAAGCTTTTGTCAGGATAACCCAAGAATGGGCTCTAACACTTTCAGTGGTGATCTTTACATACTCGATGTGACAACTTTGGGCCTGGAATCAGTCGAAGAATCCGTCTCCCAGCTGTCAACCACAATACAATCACTTTTTTTTTTAGAATGAAATGCTGTCACACTTATAAAATTCGAAGAAATTCTTGATCGTTAGAGCAAGCCCAGTTCTCTTGTAATACTGAACAAACAGCTTTTTAAAGAAGAATGGGGAGCTAGACATTTCACAGAATCCCAGGTTAGAGTATAGATAACTTCCAATGTTTGTGGTTAGTGAAATTGACCAACAGCTACAAACGTTTGACTTTATTTGTAGTTATTTATTTTTACCTCATTTAATTTCAGTTATCAGCTCTATATGGTTTGTTTTCATCGAGTAAATTACTTTTTTTTATCAATTTATCCTTAGTCAATTGAGATAATAAAAAAGAAGTTGAATAACCTGGTTGAAATCTGAAATTATCTGAGATCCCAAATAAAGTACAAAAAGGCCTGAAGACATGATCTTGATTTTTGCAACACTTCGAAACAAATCAGCCCAATAAACCACACAAAAAAATGTTTTCTGAAGCATTTTACTTTTAAAATACCTACCATTCAATTGCATTCAATTGGTCAATTGCAATTTTCAAAGGAAAAAACATATCAATTTGTAACAACCTGTATCAGAAATACCAGTGTCTTTATTTATGACGAAATTTCCTGGTATTACAACTATGTTGCCAGTCATTCTTAAAAAAAATCGACTCTACATCCAATCTTATTGGTGAGGCTCACTTCTAAAATAATTCGTGCAGTATCATTAATAAATAAAATTCATGTCGAACATAAAATTCTACAATATATTAGACAGTCCATAAAAAAGCATTCTGTTCTTCCTACAAGTAAATTTCGATACAGCTCGTTCTAGGTTCTCCGCAGTGCCAAGAAGGCTTGCCTATGAATAAAATAGGCAACATTCACTTTAACCAGGTGAATTTTTTTCAGAATGGAGCACAAGATCTCTGAAGGGGCAAAATAGTTTGCTGATACCGTTGACTGTATGGCTTTTATGGAAACAATCTTAGTGGCTATCGTAAAGATGGCTATACTCTGTGCGAAAAAAAGTTAAAGAAAAACGGAAGCTGGCCTTCGCTTCCCGTTTTCGTTTTGGCCTTGTCAACCACCTTCATTAGAGAGCCTCGAATGAGCTTTTTCACCTGAATAATAATGACAAAAAAAATCATATGTACTAAGATCGTGTTCCATTGGGTTCAACCGTTTCTGGTTGGTTGTTTTTTTTTTGCGTTGTATTGGAGAAAACCCGTTTTCGGTTGATTTGGTTGATCAACTTTTTCAACCGGCCTGAAACCATGTTGAAACGGTTGAAAAAGCGCTTGCGTGATTACGTCGCGTTATTGTAGCTCGCTGAAGGCGATTCCCAGGAGTTACCGCGTTTCAACCGAACCGTATCAACCCAAACCGCGTACCGGTTGCGGTTGAAACGGTTGATCCAAGTGGAACACGACCTAAGTTAAGTGGTTTACATTAGTTCACTATCACGTCTGGTTTTATCTGTATGTCTTCTTTAGCAAGTGTCAGTCCTTTTCTACTGCGCGCTCTGATGGGTAATTTCTTGAGGCTCTGGGTCAGCGGACGTGGCTTGTAATACAGTGGCGATGGATCCCCGATTGAGCCGTCGGTGTCGGACTTTGCAATGTGCGAAGCTGAAGTGATTCTGACCAGCGGTAACGGCATCGACAGCTGAGCACCTGAATAACAGAAGTCAAAACTGTGCGTTAAGCGACCGTAGATAGGAAGATGAACTGTATTTACCATTTTAAATAGTCAAACAAGAAAGATAGCCAAAGGACTCCTATCGTGAAACTTCTATCGCAAAATCATTGTTGGGAGTTTCGCATACACACGTAGAGCCAGCCACGCGCGAAAACTTACATTGAGCCAGTCTGTACACAGACGTTAACTTTTGGGGGGAGTGTGTTTTTTTCTCGTACGTGCGGAAGCGGCCTTTTCATTGGGCCACCCCCTTGCGTTCGGGCTTTGTCAAATCCCCTGCAGCTTACACTTCGACGAACTCAAGACAAAATAGAGGATCTGTGGACAGCCTAACATTGAGCTCATCTCAATCTTACCTTCAGGAGAATTTGTAAAGTCTTTCAGAGATTTGGATGTAAGTAAAGAGGTCCCTTCTTGGTGGCTTTGTTTGCCGGACGGCATGTTTCGTGGTTGGAAGTCGATGTTACTCAAAACGCTATAGTCACTGATACAGGAAATGGCGTCCAATGGAACGCGTTTCTTCCCAGCGGATTTTGCCGGCTGTTTGCCCGGCAGAAGTCGCTTCGAACTGCTAGAGCGCTGCGGTAACAGCTTCCCTTCGTTCAAAGGTTGTAAAGTCTCAGGTGAAGCTATAGGAATAACTTGAATCTCGGAACTTTTCGTCTCGTTTTTCTGCTCGACTTGGGTATCCTTTAAAGCGGGAATTTTTTCTTCTCCTTTTTCTAGGCCTTTCTCGTCCTTGCCCATCGTTGCCATACTCATTTTCTCGTCTTTACGAGACAACGCCAGTGACACGCCTGAATTACGGCGCGTCATGGCGGACTGAGTCGAGGATACACCAGAACCGCGCCTGACCAAGGTTGGAGACAGCTGACCAACTACGTTCTTTTTCATGCTTCCGAGTTTTGCTTGGGGAATCCGAGAAGAGCCTGAAAAATTAATATCATAGTATCAGGTTGAGGTAACAAATAAAGGGAAGGAATTATAGATTTTAAATTCGATAACTGACACGGGCTGGCTAGTTTATATATTTACGCTTTTGCTCTTGAGCTTTTCAAATCCTGTTTGAAAGGTGTTTCTTTTTTTCTGAGGGCTCCATTCATCTCATCAGTAAAGGCGTCTAGGATTTGAACCGAAAAATTCCATATTGATGACGTAACCGTACAAAAGTCGGTGCGGTTTCTGATTGGTGCGTACGCGAGGCTCGTTCATGAATTTTGGCGCGCAAGTACTAACCAATCAGAGACACTCAACGATCACTGTAGCGCTACGTCATCAGAATGGAATGTTTTCGCTACGAATGGAATGAACACGAGAAGTGAAACGCCTGTCTTACACGGAAAATGGAATATTACCCGGCTTTCTTCTTTAATTCAACTGTATCTAAATGTATGTCGTTGGAACATTTTGCTGTGTTTTGCCGTTCAGCTATTCTCACCTTCACTACTTTTCTTGTCACTTGCTGTGTCAGAGACTAAGAAAAAAAAATTAAAAAACACTTCAAACGTTTTTTTTTTGCCACCACTGGAGGCTCTTGCTTTTTAATTAAGAAGGATCCAATAATTCAAATTCCGAGGCAAGCTGAGCGAGAAGCAGACAGCTTTTGTTTAACAATTTATCGACAGATACCCTCTGGTCATTCCAATGCTTACAACAGTACATCAAAGCTTTCCAAACTCAAATTTCTCGTTACAATACCAACACACTATCAAGTAAACAGGGGAAGAGAAAAGAGAACTCACCAACTAGGAATATGGCAAATATCATAAAATTCTCAGAACTGACGATAAGAATAGTTTATACAAATCGAAAGGAAGAATTTAAATTTTGAAATTGGGACTGAAAGGGTGGATGATTATTTCATACCTTTCTTTCCCAAAGTGGAGGATTTCGCCATTGAGACGCGCGAGCGTCTGCTCTTTGTTTCCTCTACAAAAAATAACAAAGACGCGATCAGTAATGGGGATAATATCATCTCTTAAAATCCATTAAATATTTTCGCTCGCACGCGATTGGTCAAAACTGGTTAATATCCGAGTGATATTCCCTAATTTTCAATTTGCGAAAAATATTTGAAGGATAATAAATACAATAGCCCTCATTTGACGTTAAATATTTGTCCTTGGACGTTATCTGTTCCTCGAAGGTCACAGTTTCGCTCTAGTTTCGCTCTCGGAAAACTGTTCGCTTCTCGGAACAGATAATGTCCGCGAACAAATATCCCAGCATATTTTCGCGCATATATTTATCTCTTTTTTTTTATCTCCCATGTTGCATTGTCTATCTCGTATCTCGCATTTTCTTTTTCACATCTACCACTTTTCTATCTCGCACCTCGCATTCTTTTTATGTCGCATCTCGAATTTTCTAATTGTATCTCGCATTTTTTGTTTCATCTAGTGTCTCGAGTTTTCTACAAATTCCACAGAAGTCTGATTGAACATTTCATATGTGCACGAAAAACTTTCTCCTCTTCTCTTTCTTCGAATTAAGAGCATAGAAAACAAATCAACTGGGGCGAACCTTTCTCCTCGACAAGTTCTTCTTCTGGGATGATAATTCCTTGATCTCTGAGGCGCTTTACGTGTTCTTGTCTCTCCTGTTCTACTAAGTGCTTTGAGTAAACCCAAGAGCGCAGGTCATCTTCCTCAGAGTAAAAAATAGAAGCCGTCTCCATACTGAACAAACTGTAAACACAATAGCAGCAAGGATAAGCGACGAAGTAGGACAGTTACAAGCTAGATTAGCTGTAATTGCGGTAAGCCTAAAATACAAAAAGCTACAAGTGAACTAGGTGAAAACCTTATGCCCTGTCCAAAAGGGAAATGTTTGGCGACCCAACACGATTAAACATTGTTTGGTGACCAACCATTTTCCCATTCACACCTTGTGTGATCGTAATTGATCGTGTTTGATAAAATTTGAAAGTCGACATTCACAAACATTTGGTCAAACACTGTAAAACATTTTGTTCGTTTGGACGGTGATCAAACATGTTTGATACCATATGGCCACTCAGTACAACATCAACATGTTTGGTCACCAAACTAAGTTTGATTGTGTTTGGTCGCAACTCTTATCCCATTTGGACAGGACTTTACTCTACCCTTGCCCTATTCGTAAATTAAAAAAAAAAAAATGCAACATCACTTTACGTAACTGAGTGTTCGTTTTCGACGCTGTAAATTTCGCATGCTTTCCATCTTCAATCTTCTGAACATCTTTCCAATTTTTCTTTTCTTTTCTTTTCTTTTTCGGGAGACAAGTCGCACGGAAATTGCATTTTGAAAAGGGACCTTAAGCACACCACGACGGCAACGAGAATACAACAAACAAAAGTTTTAATGGGCAAAACAATGGCTGTTCACGTGCGTTGTAAATCTTTGTAAATTTCGTTGCCGTCTTATGCAAAACAACAACGTGAAATGACCAAATTCTGGGCATTTTGGATGTCTGGCGTCACAGATTTAGCTTGAGCGAGTTCTGAAACCGATCGGTCCACTAAATAGAATCTGATTTAGATATATCTGCTAATAATTTGGTCAAACACTGTAAAACATTTTGTTCGTTTGGACGGTGATCAAACATGTTTGATACCATATGGCCACTCAGTACAACATCAACATGTTTGGTCACCAAACTAAGTTTGATTGTGTTTGGTCGCAACTCTTATCCCATTTGGACAGGACTTTACTCTACCCTTGCCCTATTCGTAAATTAAAAAAAAAAAAATGCAACATCACTTTACGTAACTGAGTGTTCGTTTTCGACGCTGTAAATTTCGCATGCTTTCCATCTTCAATCTTCTGAACATCTTTCCAATTTTTCTTTTCTTTTCTTTTCTTTTTCGGGAGACAAGTCGCACGGAAATTGCATTTTGAAAAGGGACCTTAAGCACACCACGACGGCAACGAGAATACAACAAACAAAAGTTTTAATGGGCAAAACAATGGCTGTTCACGTGCGTTGTAAATCTTTGTAAATTTCGTTGCCGTCTTATGCAAAACAACAACGTGAAATGACCAAATTCTGGGCATTTTGGATGTCTGGCGTCACAGATTTAGCTTGAGCGAGTTCTGAAACCGATCGGTCCACTAAATAGAATCTGATTTAGATATATCTGCTAATAATTTGACTTTTGGGGCATAATTTTGTTTCCAATGTGTAATTTTTGAACTATCGACACAGTGCCACACAGCCCGCGGACCTATTTGGAACACCGATATTAGTTATAATCCAGTAACTATACTTATTCACTGACCTCGCGAGATCTTCAATGCGCTTCTTTTCCCGTTCTTCCTTTTCTTTCTTCTTTCTCTCGGCGCTCAGTCGCGCCATCCTCCGGCGCTCACTGGCTTCTTTCTTGGACTTGCTGTCAGCCCGGTGTCTTCGAAGCATTTCGGCAAAGTGTTCCCGCGGGTCTTCGCCCTCGGGTATCTTACTCCGGTGGGTCACGAACTCCTTCCAGTGGTTAAACAAAACTCGAAACACGGTCATCTGAAAGGGAGCGAAGATAACTGAACGCACGTTCAATGCTTGCAGAGCGGACATTGCTATTCACGTATTTTCGGCGTGCGTTTTTAGAGAAGTTTAAAACAGTAAGTGACCACAGGAAACCCAAAAATGGTTGTTTGATTTGTAGAACAGGGATTAACATTTGTTAACTTTCTGAGGGCTTCGGTCAAAAGAAGCAAATCAAACCGAAAGAACTGTGGCAGGCAGAGGTTAATTGCTAGAAAACCAATGTGGAGCTTGGCATCTCTGCCTTTCGCAGTTCTCGCATTTTGATTTGCCATTTGAAACGAGAGTGATCAGTAAGTTGTCAAAAAGATGTCATGAAGATGTCAAAACTTGATCAAAAACATTACATGTATCAAGCTGCAAGAGCAAAGCGATCTTCACCGGCTTACATGACGTTTTATTTCGGACATTTAATTTTCGGACACTTTCTATTTCATGATTTCGGACAATTTTCGGACAACAATTTCGGACACTTCGCTGGAACATAGCTGTAAAAATACTATAAATATTTCGGTCGCTTAAAAATTTAGGACGGTTTTATTATCGGACATACTTTTTTGTCCGAAATTAAAATCGTCCAAAATTTTTTGCAAGTAATGTACTCGTTAGCAAAAAAGCTCTTGTGTTTGTTTGTTCCAAATTTCCTACTTGTATGCATTAAGCAAACTCTGTTACAGTGCTCTCTCTACAGGACAGAGGAGCATATACTCGTTTGATTCCGTTACCTGTGCTTCTCTGAACACATACGGGTGTAGCGAGGGACTCCTCCCTGACAGTCTCTCCATCAACTTGTCCGCCATCTCAATAGGAATATCGATCTGTAATTCAGGAGCAATCGCCGAGTTCAGGAAGCAGTCCACAATGGTCTGTACTTTACGCTGGATCAACGCTGGTTGGGCATGTGCGTGACACAAATCCTGTTAAATATGAGAAAAAATGTTCATGGTTTGCGTGACGCAACATCGTGACTATTGACGATGTACTACCAAGCTAAATGTACGTTAAAAACGGTGCAACTTATTTGTTTTTACTAAAGTAGATACAACAAGCTATTTCTTTCAGGTTTTTCTTCCACTGGGGGGCAATTTCTTTCACTAATAATTAAGTATACCATAAGTGTACTTCTTTTAAGTCACCTGCCCGAGAGTAATGGGCGTTTTGCATCAAACGGTCACATGATACAAAATCAACCATGCTGGATAGCCTGCAGTGCAGGTGTATTTCTGCCGTGCGAGCGCACATTTTCGTATTAGGACGCCATCTTTCGCAACTGTAGAGGGTTGGGGCGAGGGGAAAATTTGCCGCGGGACCCCCCGCCCTCCGCCCCAACCTTCTACAGGTCAACCATCCAATTACAATCCAAGATGACGGCATCAAAAACCTGGTCTATTGAGCGTTCCGTTACAAAGTAACGCTCGCACTGTAGGCTACATCCTGGAGGACAAAAAAAATGAGAGCCTCCAAATTCCAAGAGAAAGCGGTTTCAATCTGCCAAGCTTGACTTTTCGTTGTTTTTGGTGTTCCTGCGCTTGCCCTTCAGCATCGTAGATTTTAAGGTACATAAGGTATCTTTACCTTGAACTTCTGCACCTCAAGCCAGAAGTGAACATTGCTCTCCAGCGTGTCACCTTTCACTGCCACAAACGCAGTGAACTCGCTACAGCTGCTGGGATTGAGAAGTGTTTGACGTAACGCCACCACATCACGTGACGATGAGACCCATCTGCTATTCAGAATCTTCAATGGAGAAACAAGACACTTTAATTGGAATGCTGTGTTACAATAATGTAGCTTTTCCAGGAAGAAAGGACAGATTTCATGAAAATTGTACCCCGATCGTCGAGGGCCCGAGCTAAATAACAATACATACAAAAACAAAAGAGGTAAAACGAAACAGCTGTGGTACACTAGGAGATGGGTTACAAAGGACATGGGGGGGGGGGGGGGTCATTACTGCGCCTTAACTTCATTCGGAGCAGGTTTACCACTCACATATGCATAGTTTTACCTTCCAAGCAGCTTCGCTTCTCTGTAGCCGTCTCTTTAGCATGATATCCTCCACCATTTCTGGCACACCAGCCGTGCGCGGTTTTTGTCTTTCTAAGAACTCTGTCGTTTGTTTGAACAACATCAACCAACGGCGCTCAATTCGCGCGCGAACGAACTTTTGGCTTTCAAGAATGACGGGAGACTGGGGTCTCTCTTTGATGGGACGGCCTCCATTTAAGTTCATTATCTACAGAGATAATAGAAAATCAATGTAATTGCCACTTAACGGGAAGATAATGCGTTCTTGCTAATTATAAACATAGTAAAACCAAAACTACAGCAAACTAAACTTTCCAATCGCGAGAAACTTACTAAGTTTCTTCCCTCTCTGGTAGCAGGGCTGTCAGGTCCAAAGAAGTATTTTTTACCCAGCCAGCTGTCACGAATCTCTCTAGCTTTCTTGTCCCGCTTCTCTGCCATGAAGCGGGGAACACGGTGAAATGTTTCCATGTCTGTCCAAGCCATCAAATCTTTGATACCTACAACATGCGAAGGTGTTAATTGTTTTTTTCTGTTTGCTGTTTTCTTATTTATTTTTTCTTATTTTTTTTTTATACAAAGAGATGTACAAGAACGAATTTAATAAACTTTTGAAGAGTAGTTTTGCTCTTACTCTCACATGATTCTCGATAGCCTATCCCAAGCTCTCGGTCAGTGTGGAAGATCGAAAATGCGGATGAGCGACGAGCGGGTTTGGGAGAGAAAAGGGAGAAAACCTCTTTTTTTTCTCTCCCAGACCCTGCTCGTCGACCGGCCGCTTTTTCGATCGTCCCCACTGACCGAGAGCGTCGAACAGGTTAGATTCACAAGTGCTTATCACAAATATCACTGCGGCATAAATTGTCGAAGGAACATTGGTAACCTCCATGATATGGAAACCTCTATGTTACGTTTGGAACCTCGTTCCCATGGCTTCTCTTTTTCCCGAGAGACCCTGGGAACAAGATTGCATTTTACGGAGAGGTCACTTGGTCCCACCAGCCGGTGAAATTCATATAACCTTTACTAATATGGACACTTCCACAATACGGACGCTCAGGTCTGGCTAGTCACAGCTGTCTTGTATTCTACTGGGAGTCAGCGTGGCCGAGTGGTTAGGGCGCTGGACTTAAACCCGGAAGTCACGGGTTCAAGTCCCGCTCTGACCACTAAGCTGGAGTTGCTTCTTGGTAGGACCTTAGTTCAACTCCTCGGCCATGCGTGTAAATAGCCAACTGGTCTGTCTCCCGTCAGTTGGGATTTTTAAGCCTTTTATGTTAACTTGAAATGTTTCTTTCTTTCTTTTCAAGTAGCAGTCCTGAAAACTAGCTAGTTGTAGCTAAGCGAATCGACCACCCATAAACATTCATCATTACACAATTTTTTATTTAACATCTCCCTTTACCTCTAGCATGCTTCTTGTTGAGAAATTCTTTGAAATGTTCTACTTCGTCTCTGTTTCTAATGAGCGCTTCGAAAGTGATTCCGTCCTTGGGTACAGGAGCGGGTCTGTTGGCTTCTTCTACTGAAATCCTTTCTTTCTCGTGATCATCTTCGGCATTACCAAGCTGAGAAAGAACATGGGATTCGTGATAACCATTCCCTATGCCTCATAATCAGTAAGAGGAAAAAAGACGGACTTTCGATCCATGCGTTCTTCCTACATTTGAAGCGGTTTATTACTGCGCCTTTCAATAACATGCGGGCTCTAAAATTCAAAGCTCAACCGACAAACGCGTTTTTCGTTACCGTCAATCAAATGTTCGGCGGCTCCTCTTAGCTTGACATTCCTTTCGCACACATATTAACCCATTCCACTTTCTTTTATTTAGACACTTAGACTTACATTTAGGCTTGTATCTAGAAAGTAACTTTGTCTCTTACCCCGCCATGAGTCTGAATAACACTTTGTCTCATTCTAGTCATCAGTTTGATTTCAATATGCCTCAACCTTTGTTCAGTGGGTACCTAGTGTGTGAAGGGAAAAAAAGGTTCAAGTCTCTTCCAGAAGACAAGACTAAGCAGCTTTATATGATAGAAAATTTAGAGTTAAAATCTCACCTCATGCCCATACGATTCTTTTTCGTGCGTGATAAGCAGATTCCAGGGTTCCAAAAGCGAGTGTAGAACATGCTCCTCGACGGCATCAAAGAGCTCCTCATACGGGGGCTCCAGTTCTTTATGGACTTGCAGCTGAATGTCCCTGTGCACGTGAACATCCTGTGCGCTTCCGGACACCACAAAATTAGCATACATTGTCTGTGGAACACACACAAAATGAGCCTTCATATCTTCAATGAACGTCAGTCCTTCGCCATTTTTAATAGTGTTTAGCATTTGTGCAGAGTGTACTTAAAAAAGTTCTTTAATCAGAACGCTCAAAGGTGTCAACTAATATTAGAGTCTCCTACCTTTTAGAGAAATTTTACGAATTGGTTTTACGGGCTAACTAGCCCAAGAAAATTTCGAGTTTTGTATTGCGAATATATCTTTCTCTTACAGAGACGAGTTAATTTTTTGATGGAATTTAAAAATTGAGAAAATGAGAGGACACAAAACGTTGATACGTACCCGCGCCTTTCTAGATAGCAGAGAAGGATTAAGCGAGTCAGCGAAGAAATATGCGTTGTACTCTTGGAGGGATTTCCAAAACGCCAGGCAGTTCATCCATAACTACAGTGAAACAACAAAATCAGCAAAAGTTACAGAAAAACGAAAAAAAAGCTAGTGACCCCCTTTCCTCATCTTTCTTGGGGGAATGGTTAGAAACTGCGATTTCATCCAGGGACTGAAAAGTTAAAAACACATTAACGTGCTGTGTGCAAGCTTTCATTTGACTGGTCACACCCTAGGGTTTGATCAACAGACTTAAAAGTTAAAACCACCTTGCGCAGCATAATAAACAGTACCACATGAACATACCGTTCATTAGCTTTCGTTTGAATGATCACACACTAGGGTTTTATCCACAGACTGAAAAAAGCACCGTCACTTTGTACAGCATAATAAACAGTACCAAACAAAGAAACTGCCCAGTTGCTGTCAGACAACTGGTTTTAATCCACAATTTGACTCCTTCATCAACTGCTGGTCTACAGTACCTCATTTCCTGAGTTTTGTAAAAACGCGTTGAAGTAGTTCCCAGTCTGCCGTTCATAAATCAGTCCTTGGATTAACGAATCCAACATGGCGCCAGACTTGGACCCAGTCTCCTCGACAGAAGTCGGCGTGGAACCGTCAACGAATACTGCAGTTTGGTGTAACGTCCTATGGAGGTTTGTGTAAATAAAACAAGAAACGGGAAAAAAAATCATTTTTTGTGATTCATTGCGGTGAAACTGAAAGAACTTGGAATAATGAGCAATTGAGATGAGAGGAAGCTGTATCGAGGACGACATAACCTTCCTCTAACAATTATGTCACTTACCTCATCATTCTCTGAATCTTACTATCAGGGGAGGGGACAGGGTTGATAAACAGCCTAACGGTAGGTAGGTAGTCTGGCTCCGGTTCAACAGGAAAGGAAGGCGCTGGAGGCTGCTCGAACCCATAACCTGTCTTCACAGGGGCAATGATGTTCTAAAAAAAAGGAAATTGGAAAACATTTGAAGGATAACTGCGGGAACAAATTCAACAAATGGCTTAACTCTCAAAAGTTTCCCTGTGGCTCAGTGGTAGAATGTCCACCAACGTACAGAAGCTGTCATGTTCGACTTGCTTAAAGTGCCGATAATGCTATCCATCGGACGAGTAGCTTTCCAGGACTTCGAAAAATGGTGCGTGTACATTGACTTAAGGACAAAACAGAATTATTGCCAAAAAGTAAAGATGAAAAGAGGAGAAAGAAAGATTGCCCACCACCGCACTCACAAAAAATAACTAGAACACAGCCAGATAACAAAATATGAAGCATTAAATAAGATGGTCCGCGCCTGTTTCCAATCCCCTCTCCTTGGTGCCTACCTGCAGTTGTTTTGTGTTTGCATTTGTATGCATGTACTTGGTAGCTTGAAGTAGCCTCGGATGAGCAGACTTGGCGCGTACTTGAAGCCGGGAAGTCTGGTGCTGAATGCCCGTCTTCTGGGCACCACTAGTTTGGGGTCTGGGAGCCATTGTTTTGCTCGGGAGGACCTGGGACAGACCCATGTGAGCGGGAACTTGAGGCAGATTTGCAAGAGCGTTTTCTCGTTTCACGCACGACTTTGGCCTTTCTTTTAACAGCCGGTTGTACTCTAGGTCGCGGCAGTGAGAACGGCGTTGCTGATGCATTGTAAACCGTATACACCTGTAAGACAATGAAAGGCATTGAACAACGTTCTTAGTAAAGTCTGCATACGAGCCAAGTGGCCCGTAAGGCCGGCGCTTATCTCCAGTTTCCGTAGCATGAAGCGACGAGGTCTATTTCTACTCCCCCCTGGATGGGATGCTAGTCCATCGCACGGCTACACCCTGCATTAAATTCGCCGGTACCCATTTGTACACCTGGGTGGAGCGAGGCACTGTGTCCTGCCCAAGTACACAACACAATGACCCCGGCCAGAGTTCGAACCCGGACCGCTCGATTGCGAGTCGAGCGCACTAACCATGAGGCCACCGCGAACAAGGTTTGCAAAGGAATTAATTAGCGCCCTTAGCTAGAAGCTGACTTTGAAACGAAAATGAAAACCGAACTTACCAATAACTTAAAAGAGGTTCAAGAACATTAGGCTGAATAACAAATAATCTTTCGTAAGTTAACGTCGATCCATCGACCATGTTCAGTCTTGATTTTGTACCGGCGGAAAACTCGTAAATACCTCCACTTCTCCAAAACTTGTCTCGTAGACACTGCACTAATCTGAAGGCGTCGATGAAAGGAGTTTATCAGTAAAATAATGCAACTATACAGCACAGGAAGCAAAAAGAAAACCCAAGTTATTGGCTTGCCCTTTACAACAAGCTGTAACTACGACGTATTAGTATCACCCAACTAGTGGACTAATGCAAATCCTGCCTTTTAATTGGCTACGAGTAGCGAAATTGGCGTCATCGAGCGTGACGCTTTCTTTCGTTTTATTCCCAAATAGATATTTCCTCAACTTGCATTTGCTAACTTTATTATTGCCTTTTCTGTCCGACTAGTTGGGTGATACTAAAACAATTAGACCCTTCGCCCTCAAGGACCACGGGTCAATAGCCCATTCGCCTTAGCCTCATGGGCTATTTAATAACCCCTAGCCCTTGCGGGCTACGAGTCTAATTGTTAACTAGCCCGAATGATTTTCAGTAGCCCCCAGAAATCTCATCTCTGACATCCTTCAATATGTTATTTGGATTTACTAAAAAATGTCCTCCAAATTTTCCAAGAAACTTCACTTGAAAGTGAAGTACAGACTCCTGTAGCCCGACTGCAAAATTTACTAGCCACTGGCTATCGGACGCAAATTTCTCTGGTAACTACAACCCAAGGCCGGGTTGTTCGAAAGGCGGCTAACGCTAAACCAGGATTAAAAGTTCTTTTTGTATAAAAATGTTTGCACTGCTTATGTCTTGTGTACGTTTTAGATTATTCAGACTCGAAACTGAAGGACCAACACTATAAAAGAAAACCTCGCGGCCACAACTGTGCCATAAATCTGGAATCAGAATTCTCGCTAATCCTGGGTTAGCCTAACTGGGCTTTTGAACAACCCATCCCTGGAATAACCAATTGGGAAATAAGGTGAAAAGGGATCCTGGGAGTTCCAAACTGGATTGCAAAAGTTTTGTACCTGTTTCTCTCGTCGTCATGTTCCAAGTACCTCCCACATTCTACTTCCAACCAGAACTGCAACAGTTTTTCGCCACTCGTCTCCAAAAGAAACTCCTTAAATGAATCGAAACCTTCCTTCATCGCCAAATCGTATGGTTTGTCTTCCATTTCTGACCCGTCCTCGCTGAAAGCCGACTCTGCTTCTCCTGTGTCGAAACCAACCGATGTAGCAGCCGTGCTGCAACGGTGTTTTTTGCCAAACACGCCGCGAATTCCTTGCAGTGTTGTCGCACTTGCTTCCGTTGTGTAACCGCCTTCATCATCATCGTCTTCTTTTGGTTCTTTGTCTTCGACCATGTCTCCGTGGGAATCTTGCACTTCAGATTCGTTGTCCTTCTCCTCTGTTTCTTCTTCGTTATCGTCTTCTTCGCGAATCGAAAACGTGCTTGTTTCAGCTTTAAGTTCAGAGTCATGCCCCAGTTCTGTTGATGTTGATACTCCACGGTTCCCTGTCTCTTCGGCAATGCTTTCATTTTCGGTGCTCTTCTGTATACTGTGCTCTTCAACCGAGGTTGTCTCTCCAGTTTCGGAGCTTAAATCTAATAATTTTGACTGTTTTGAATCTTCATCGTTTAAGCTGTTATCTCCTTTAGGCGTATCATCCACAGCCTTAATCGGAACGGCATTCTTCTGTTTTGCAACATTTTTACAATGAAGACAATCTCCCTGTTCAGAAGCACTCGACTTTTCCTCGTCTTCCTGTAATGTTTGAATTTCTTGTTTTTCTTCGTCTTGACCCCCAGCACCTACTACCGCGCCAGAATTATCAACAGCGTCTGAAACAGACACACTCGTTTCTTCTGGGTTGGACAAATCTTCAGTTGCCTCAGACAATTCTTCGTGTGGTTCGTCTACGGGAATTGATTCGCTGGTTTCCTCCTTCACAGATTCAGCCGAATCAACAGAGGTGTTAGAAAAAGCATTTCCCCTTTCCATCGCTCCATCATCACTACACATAATTTCCACATTAATACTCGGCACTTTGCCTTCATTTGAGAGCTCCTGTAAACGTTCATCTATTTCACTTACTTGAACCTCATTAACGGGTGGTAACGGCTCTTCACTTATCCCAGTATCATAATTCTTTCGCTCTGTCTCTGCGCTTTCGATTGAAGTGTTCTCTACAATATTGTCACCTTTAGTAACTGGCTTGGATTCCGCGATAGATTCCTCCTCGCTCACAGTTGTAACATTATCTGCCACTTCTTTGCTTGAAGGTAAGTCTTCTTGTTTTACAATTCCTTCCGAGTCCACCAGAGTTTCTTCTTTGTTAGTACACTGACCATTCTCTTTTACTTCCTCCCTTGAGAGAAAATAGTCTTGTTCTAGAGTTATTTGGGATTTCACCATAGACTCTTCTTTGCTAGTGTATAGATTGTTACCTTCCAGTTCTTCTCTTGAAGGTAAGTCTTGCTGTTCATCTGAAGCTGGTTCATCAACCAATCTTTCCAGTGGGGTGGAGTTCCCTTTCACTTGCCCGTGCTCAGTAATAAAGCTCAAAGCTGAAGACAAACTGCGCGTCATTTCATCTGCACCTAGAGGATCTTTACTCCTTTCAGAATTCTGATCACTAATATTAAACCCCTCCTGGAGTGAGCCAGTCTGACTACCAGTTTCTAAGACTAACGTGTGACTACCGGCTGAACTAACTCGAGATCTAGGCTCAGGACTCAACGTTTTGTCAGTATTGTCACTAACAACGCTCAAGCGCGAGGCAGGCCTAGCGTCATTTGGAACAGAAACGTCACTCTCCTGCGCACTGTAGCAGCTAGAGCTTGACCGAGTGTCTGCGGATTCGTCATCTCCCATAATCTGTGGAGTGAGCGGATAGGGCGAGCCACCGCCACTACTGAACAAGCTTGTACGACTTTCAGGACGCTTAAACGACTCATGCCACGCGTCAAATGTTTCTTCAATTGACCTCACGTTCGTAGGAAGATACATATGACCCTCATTGTCGTTCTCAGCCTCTCCATCTGTGGATTGTGCTTCGCCCAAGGAAGGGGTGAGATTGAAACTGACAACGCTTCGACTCCGACCTCCTGGGTGGAAAACATTAGGTTCCTCTACCCCGCTGTCATCATCTTCGTCTGAGCTTTCTGAATAAAGGCCACGAAAGAACGACTCCTGCAAAGGAGAAAGATGAACAAAGATGTTATCTAGCGAATCGATGCTTGAACAGGTACGTGTGGTACATGTACAGTACAACTCGAAGTACTAACATTCCGCGCGCGTTCTTCACATATTTATCAGAGAAGAATGTCTGCGCGCGCGTTGGTAAACGCATTACATTCTTTCATTTTCTGTCAAAATTTCCTCTTGTAAAACACTGTCTAGAAAAAACAAACGGCAACTTGAGCTCCAAGAAAACGTAAATATAAGCAAAAACACCATTCAAAGCATGGGGAATCACAAACATTAGTCAATATTTACTACTGTCTACATAGTTCTTTATTTATTATACAAAAGCACTTTAATTGAAAAACGTATGACAAAGGAGTTCAAATACTGTAAAATTAAAAATGTCATACTAGAAACAAAATAATTTAAACCACAGCAGCGCCTACTGTACGATGATAGGGGATGATGATTACAATGATGATGATGATGATAGTGATGATGATGATGATGACGACGATGACAATAATGATGATGACAAGATATGTCTGACACTCACCTGCACTGCAGACAAGTGCTTGGACAGTTTGTATTCAGCATAAAGTTCACTTCTCAAGAATAGCGGCAGCCTGCACTTCTTTACAAACTCAAGCCCCTGGACTTTATCAAGTATGGTAACATAATAACCTATGCGTGACTGGTTATCAGCCACATTGTATATTGTTCCTTTGAAGTGCGTAAACTGACGGAGCTGAGAGGCAGCCTTTGCATCCCCTTTACCAACATCATCAGCTATCTTTTCGATAAATTCCTCAAAGACTTCAAGCTCACTGTTGTAGTGGAGGCGTGCTGCAAAGCACTACAAGAAAATTTAAATACAAATTAGCTATGGGGTTAGATTACAGCTGAACTCTCAATGCCCTCACTCACAGACTTCCATTTGAAGTAGAATATTCAAGTAACAGTTGGCTACTAATTTGCAAGCACAGAAGCAGGGGCAGATTTGTGGGGGGGGGGGGGGGGTTATTGGGTGGCTAGCCACTCCCATTGTGGAGAAGCAAAACAACAAATTTCTCTGGACAGGTACCTCATTGTAATATTTTTTACTTGGTGGCATTGCTTGTGTTTTTAGTGAAATGGTTTTCAAATTGGTTCCAATTCTCAAATTGCAACATTTTGGGAGCATGCACCATTTATTTTGCAGCTGCAAGGTACTAGCCACCCCCACCCCTTGGAAAATCCTGGATCTTCCCCTGAGAAGGCACATTTGTGCCATCCCTCCTTTATTTATAAAGGCTGGGTCAAACAAAAAGACTCAAGTCTAAAGTCAAGAAGGATTTAATCATAGGGTGCATGCATTCCTTTGGCAGGACCAGGATCAGAATCACGATCACTGATCACTCAGATCATGCTGCTTCAAAGGAGCCGATGAATCTACGCTGGGTACAGATTTGTTGGTTGTTTTGGTGCACCATGATCCAAGTGATCTTGGATCACTGATCCCAATCTGGATCATTCCAAAGGAATGCACCCTTAAATACATGTGGTTCAAACTTTTACTCCGAATTATTTGATCACGAGGATACTGTCACATGGTATTGAACTCAAGCGTGCGGGATTGGTGCAGTGAAGATGATCTCTCTCTAATCCTTGAGTGATTGGGGGAGGGATTGGGGCAAATCATTTTGAAACCTTCAGGCCTTATAAGGTGGGTCCTGACAACTACATATATCGTGTTGTGGTCTAATATTTGAGGGAACAAGAGTTTTTGCTCATCTGATAAGCAGATGATGTCAAATTTCACAGTCATAGTGTCTATCATGCAGGGGGTTTCAAGAAAGAACATATCAGGAATGTCAAAAAATGTGCTAATGGATCAAACATTGCAAAACATGCGTGGTCATTCGACCATCACATAGATTTTGATAACCCTAGTGTCATTGACAAAGGCTCTTTTTGCATTAGAAAAACTTTGGAGGCTTGGCACACCTCTGCTACCAAGCATGCTGACAAGAAGTCTAAGCCAATTCCAAACCAGTACAGTATTCTTTTTAAACAATAGTCACCTAATTTACACATTTTTACTTTGCTTTTGCTCTTCTTGTTATTTTTATCTCGCCTTTTTTGGCCTATATCTTATCCCTTTGCATTCCATTTTTATCTGTCAAAGGCTGTAGATCAACAGCCAAAAGCTCATGTTCTCTTTGAAACTTTTTAACCAGCGAACATTTTTAATTGTAATTTTTAATTATGTCTCATCCTGGCTGCGCTACAATCTTTAATGGTTTCATTAATGTTTACAGTAATCTAGGCAACTGGTTTAATTTTACAGGCAGACAAAGCTATTAGTCAGAACTGAACTAATCTTTATAAGAAAAACTTTTCACCAGATGGTCAAACCAGGTGGTCAAAAACATCCTTACTGCCAGTCAATTTTCTCAGTGTCTGGTCCCTATTGAAACACCTGATCATGTTGTTTTGGCATATAATTAATACACAGGCTCATTTCTGCCACTCTCTTAGGCCTGGCTCCCGAAGGTCCTTCCCTTAGGCGTAGCATATTTTTCCGAACAGTGGCTGGTAATTCAGAGCCTAATAATTATATCATTGATAGACACGAATAATTTTATGAAAACACTTGTCCAACTCTGACGTCCACCTTCAGACTCACTCTATTAGCTACCCCTTGTAAACTCTCTTTTTTGTTGATGCAGCCTTCAAAACAAGTTATATGTTCAATATAGTGCAGCTAGTGTGGGTATGTAGTGTGCTCGAGAATCCAAATTAACATAGACATTTTCCTTAACTGCATAACTGCAATGAAACTTACCGGTAATGCTAAGAAAGAGTTAAAGAAATCCACAAATCCTTCATCTTCGAGCAATAAATATTCCTGAAAGACAAGAAAGAAGGACGACTATAGGGGGAAGTCCTTAAAACCGTGCAAATTATCTCATGATTCAAAGAGTGTCACGACATCAAAAAAAGGCAGATTTCTTTGCAAAGTTAAAATTGAAAATGCTATGCGAGCTTAAACATCCTCAGATCGAGATAGGTAATTAGTGTATAAAGCAAATGGGCCAGACATTGAAGTTTATTACCTCAAGAAAGTGGTTTCCGTAACACTGTGAACTTATTAAATGCACTTACCAAGTTGCCTTCCGTTATTTCGTCGAGATTTTCGCTGGAAGAAGATACTGACATCTTAGCAATCAGATAATGTTCGAAAATATTGTTCACTGGGAATCAAATTGCGAACGTAACCGCAATTTGCATGTGACATCAGCCGATAACATCTTGTTGTTGTTAACGTTTGCCACTTAGCAGCCATTATCAAGGTGAATTTTCGCGGTCGCCCATGATTTTAGGGTTGAAATAGTTTCACTGGATGATTTCTTTACACTTTTTTCATTGCTAGGAAAGTGCGATCGTTAAAGGACCGCAAAACGCGTCGGATAGAACTCATATATTGCAGCCCGATCGCCAGATAAGTCACCGTAAGAAAGTTTGGCTTTCAAGAAGTCGAAGATTTCTTGACCAATCAAAACGCGCGTTTCTGTCGGCCATATTGGTTTAGTTGTTTATGAGTCGTCATGGAAATGATCGAAATCAGCAGCTGCATCTAAAATTTACCCTTATTTGCATCTGCTAATTTTGCACAACAATGTTTCATATTTGCTTTAACTCAGACAAAGAATCACATAGTGTAACTATTCAAACAGAAAGTCAACTTCTGGACAGGGTCTCTTCTCATGACAAACGTGACATCAACTCTGACATTTTGTTGAGAAGTAGAGAAATGGGTAGAGTAGGTCTGGAATCTAGTATGACTCCAAGATGGCGGCTAGGTTATTGCAACCGAAGTCTGGAAGAAAAAGCGCCCAGCTGCCTTACATTTGGCGATTGTTCTCTACGAAGTCTGAATCCATAGTTTATTCAGAACATGGGGATCCAGAGAAAGTTCTGAGGTGAGAGGTGAGAAAGCCAGAAAAAAAGGATTAACTGACTGTGCGTTCTCTAGACGTCATGAAACTTTTGTGTGTTCTTATATAAAAAAAACAGGTTACAGAAGGCTGAAACAGGAAAATTTGGTCCGAGTTCTGTGTCTCTGCGGATGCTGGCAGCACCAATAAATCCTGCTGATATCAATCAGATACAAGGTTGTCAATTATAATTATTTTATGATTGTTAGCTCAGCTCCATGAAATATGTAGTTGCAGAAAAATATCCATACCTCCCCTACAGAAGGGATTTTTGTCTAAAACCTCCCCCACCCCTTTGGAAGTTCCAGTTAAGTTTTATTTCTTTAATTTTTTTGTCTTTCAGAACCCCACCCCCAGAAAATTTCAGTTGCTTCTGTGGATGGAGTGTGGATATTTTCTGGAACTGAAGAGTATCCATACTCGTAGTCTGAATTTCAGCCATCTCTTCCCTTTACTCCCGTGCCCTCCTCGGGGGAAAGGGAAGAGGTGGCTGAAATTCAGACTACCATACTCACCCTAAGGACGGAGACTGTTCTGGAAGTTTCCTAAGATGGAAAAGGATGCTCCCAATCATGCTGTTCCAGAAAATATCTACCGGTATACCATGGGGGTTGTTTTTGGTTTCCACCACCCCCCTGGAAATTTACACCCCTTTACCGGTTGGTGGGTATGGATACATTCTGGAACCACACAGTCAGTAAAATGTTACCCCCCACCCTCCCCCCCCCCCCCCTCCAAGCCAGTACATTTAATTTTTGTTCAGGGAAAAATGGATTTGGTGTTTTTTTTGTTTTGTTTTTTTTGTATTTACATGTATTCAAATTCAATAACAACCTCTGAACATGCAAAGAGAGCCACTGCTGTTACTTGCTCACCTTCCCATTTTGCTCAATAGGTTCAGATACGTTGTGTTGACAAGAAGAATCAAACCATAAGGCCACAGTGTCTTCCACTTTATTTGACAAAGCACACAGCTTTAGTTGAAGTAATATTGAAAAGGTCTAACCTGTTTCATTTTCAGGTGTCTATGCATTGAAGCCTGCTCTGCCAGCTGTTGGAGGAAATGAGGGTGTTGGAGAGGTCACAGAGGTTGGTAATGAAGTACAAGACCTCAACACAGGAGATCACGTGGTCTTAAGGGCAGATCAGTGTCTAGGTACTGATGGCACTTTTCCTATATATCCTCATGTTTTACACATAACAATCATGGATTTTAAGATTGATTATTACTTAAATCTTTTTTTAATTTACAGTAACCAAATTGCAATTTAGTTTTTAAAGTTATTGGACATTAGTAGTGTGTGAGCCTCTAGAATCACTATTATGTAATTATGTAAATATTAATAAAAATAATCGTTGAATGTTGTCCTTCAGTAGCATTTTGAATGAATTGGTAAAAGTTCAATTGAGGCCTTACACTACTGTAAAATGATATTAAAATCTTCTAAAAAATCCAAGCTTTTGCTGTTCTACGACATCATCAGGGATAAGAAAAATATTGCGCGTAAGGCTTATATACAGATGTAAAGTAAAAACGTGTGAAAAGCGAAAGAATGTGGGGGGTAAAATGCATGAGATAAATAAGATACAAATATGATCATTCGTTTTTATTCATGTTTGTATCTTATTTATCTCATGCATTTTACCCCCCACATTCTTTCGCTTCTCACACACTTTTACTTTACATCTGTATATAAGCCTTACGCGCAATATTTTTTCTTATCCCTGATGATGCTGTAGATCGACGAAAGCTTGGATTTTTTAAAAGATTTCAATATCATTTTACAGTAGTGTAAGGCCTCAATTGAACTTTTACCAATTCATTAATAAAAATGTTTTCTATTTCCTTTTAATTCTTAATATAGGTTCCTGGTGTAGACACTTGGTGGTATTAGAGCATCAGGTTTTAAAAATCCCTGCTGGTCTCCCTGTGGAAGCTGCAGCCACAGTGAGTGTAAACCCATGTACTGCATTCCGATTACTGAAGGACTTTGAGGACCTTGAGCCAGGTAATCCATTTTACAGTGTTGCAGGTTTAACCTGTTGACTCCGGGAGCTTTTTGCCAAAAACGGGCTAATTCAAAATGCTAATGCAAAGAAAGGCATGCTGTCATGTTGTAAATGCCTTTTTGAGTAGATTGGAGGTAATTTGGCTCATATCTGGGCGGAAAATGTCCAAAATGCCCCAAAAATGTATTTTTTACCTAAAAGCTCTGGATTTGAATGTGTTAAAAACAACTGTTTTTACCATTTGAAAATAAAATTCAACATATCTTTGGGCTGGCAAGTGATATCCTCTATATATTAACTGTTTCTCTCACTAGTAGCATTTTGAAATTAATTACTGGTAGTAGGACCTTGTTCTGTTAGCAATGGATTGGCTCAATTGTTGCCAGACCCTGATGGAATATTTCGGGTATTCATGATCCAGCAAAACAAAAGGAGTGATTCTATTGAATTGGTGACCAAGACTATGTAAGTCAAGTTCAGTTTGAGTTTTGATCCCATGAACTGATTTTTGGCAAGATGGGTCCTTAATATATTTTTTTCTTTTAAGCAACCAGACTTGGATCATGTACATGTATATCAGTACTGTCTAGAAGTAACTAGTCTCCTCCGCAGCCGTTATTAGGGTCGTCACGCAACGCTTCTCCCCCACTAAGTGGGGGAGAAGCGTTGTGTGATGACCCTAATAATGGCTGCAGAGGAGACTAAGAAATAACTCGACTGAAATTCAATAGAACTAGCAAATATATGTGTTTGTGTTCAAGGTGATGCAGTCATTCAAAATGGTGCTAACAGTGGAGTAGGTCAAGCTGTTATCCAATTAGCGGCTGCCTGGGGAATCAAGACTGTTAACATCATTCGTAACAGGTGGCACTTATCTGACTGGTTCTTGTTGATTTTATACAGGAAATTATTGCAGCTGTAAATCTTAAAAAACTTGTACAGCACAATTTAAATATTGCAATACAAAACGTGTCCCTGCCACAGCAATTTCTGATAGACTGCATGACCTCTTATCACTGTTGCTTATTTCTGAAAGGAGCCCAACCAATTGTGGTGTTGTCATTTCATGGCACAATTATAAATTTAGAGCAGAAGTGCAGTAAGTAACTGACCCATGAGAGGTAGTGGGGATGGAAATGGCCAGAGGAAAGGAAAAAAAATCACACAGTATCTTCTCCATCAGCATGATAGGCCCAAATAGAACTTTTAGCATATTGTTGCTAAATTCGTACAACTTTCTTTTCACAGATAATTTTATATCCAGCCATTTCATCTGAATTTTGAAAAACAATAAACTATAATTTGTTTCAGACCAAATGTGGAGGAACTGAAGAGTCATCTCAAAGACCTGGGTGCTAATTATGTTGCCACTGAAGAAGACTTGAAAAGCTCCGAAATGAAAGAGACAATGAAGGTCAGTCTTGCATTGCACAAGTTACATCTTAGTAATACTCCTTCACTACACGGATCTTACCTACTTATACCCTATACCATCCTATATCTCTTCATGCCGTTAAGCACATAAGGCTTTGACATTCTCCTTCCATCCACTTTGATTACTGCTAGAGCCCTCACAGTCACTCATGAATGCCACCCAACTGCACCCCTTTTTTCTATCCTCCTCCATGTGGTTTTGGGTCAACCTGGTCTCCTCCTTTCTGGCCCCCATACAGATACTACCTTTCCAAATTTGTGTGACAGGTTTTAATTTTTAATTTTTATTATTTTTTTTTTGTTTCCTTTTAGGGAATCAAGCCACCTAAGCTTGCTCTCAATTGTGTTGGAGGAAAGAGCTCCATGGGCCTGTTTCGCTACTTGGGGTGAGATGTATACATTGTATGTTGGTAAAAATTGTTTCGGTAGAAATTAACAGTGTACAATCTGCCGTAGAAAAAAAGATGGCCATTGGTACATTTACCCATAACTCTTAGCGCATGGGAACTTAAACAACGCTCATAAAAACATACAGGAACGTTCTATAACCATCAAACCCAGCGTACACAGTGTCGATAGCACATGGACAAATACTGCAAAAACATGGCTTTCCTTGTACTTAACGGGCTGTATTAGGCTTGCATGGTATTGTGGTAAAATGTACAGCTGCCATCTTTTTTACTACAGAGGATTGGCATAGGGAGCTTAGCTGAAGTACATTGTGAAAACTCTGAAAGTTCTCTAATCATTAACTAGCTCCGTTGTTTTCAGACCAAAAGGAACAATGGTGACTTATGGCGGAATGTCAAAGCAACCTGTTACTGTGCCAGCGGTATGTAAACGAGATTCTTTGGTTGATTTGATTTGATTTCTTTAATTTATTTATTCATTTACTTTTTATTGATTAATTGTAAACCATTTAAGTACTAAGCGTAGTATTGTGCCCTTATGTAGAAATATATCAAACTCGAATACATGTAATATGCCAAACTTTTTTTAATGGTCAGGGCTCGCTGATATTTCAAGACGTGAGCGTTAGAGGATTCTGGATGTCTCAGTGGAACATTGATCATCAGAAGGGTAAGAGGTTCCTTTGACTGTGAACGTAACCTGCAATTAAACTTGACCAGAAAGGGTGTGGAAGAAAGGACAGAAGGGGAAAGGTGGGGGGGGGGGGGGGGGGGGGACTAAAAATTCAAGTGCATCCCACCTCTTTCCCCCCCTCCCCCCTCCCACCCCGCTCTAAATCCAAGGAGTCCAATCCATGAAAGGTCTAAATCCGAGGTGATACTGGCATAGAGAAGTAATCCGAACTCACTGACTTATTTTGGCCACGTACAAGACTACCTTTAAATTGAAGGAAACCTGAAAATAGTAGCTTACTGAGGTAGAAAAACACCAAAGAGATAATAATAAACCATGAAGGAACAAGGATGGTTAAGGATGGAGAAGATTAACGCGGATTACAAACGACGAACTTGAAAAACTTAGGCTCAACTTTTCAAGATGCTTATCCCGTCACGTAGCTTAACCTTAGATCGGAACCCACTTAAGTCTTTTTTATTGTCGCAGAAAAGCAGTCAAATTACTACACTTAACTATTTGGCTTTCTTTACTACATCTGACTCTTGTCATGTTGTCGTTGTTTACAGATGCCAGCAAAGTTAACATGTTGAATGAAGTGTGTAGTATGGTTGAGAAAGGACAGCTGAGGGCTCCGCCTTGTAAGACACATCCCTTGAGCGACTTCAAGACGGCAATTTCCGAGGCGCTACAGCCGTACTCAACGACAAAGCAACTTTTAATACTGAACGAGTAACTGTGGAAAACACCTCTGTGATGGAAGCTGAGAAGAATAGCTGCTTCTGAGAATAATGAGAAACCTTACAGAGGAAATTTAACTGAGCTAATAGATAGGTCTTGAAGCTACTTAAAGAAGCGTCAAAAAACAGCTTTCCGGTGATTATTTCAGAAAATTAGCAAAGCGTCTGGTCATTGACTGGAAATCAGATTTAGATCTTTAGCTATGCTGACCGTTTAATAAGCCCGTGACACAAACAATGTCAGTATTGTTGAATAGATTTCCAGCGTCATGGTAACATTTTCTAGCGCTCCCCCAGATTGTCTTGTAAAAGATAATCGTGAAATGTATCGAGACGGACAAGGAGTTTAATATATTGCCGACCTTAATAAGGAGCACATAGGAGGCTTAAAACAGAAAGTGATCTTTAACCAGTTTTTAAATTCATCATCGGTCGTGTTTTCGCTTGCTTAGACAGAAGCTTATTCGAGTTATAGTTTTAATCAAATTGTATTTTCAACATTGTCTAATAGAGTTGATTAGCGGGCACGATAGCAAAGAGTGAAGCAATTTGACAAGTTCACGCGCAAAGTTTGATAATCAAGAGTTTACACGCGCGTCGTGTCTTCTCTTGCGAGGTAATTTTCGTACCTGCGCACTGGACTGGCCCACAGAAAAATGCGATAAATATTTTCACCATTTTAAACTTAAAAAATACAGACGCCCATAAATGTCGTATCATAAAATGAAACCTTTTGTTGTCATCCTAGATATCATAGATATCTGTTCAGTGGAAATCGAGGTCTGTTCGTGAGAGCCTGATCAATTTTTCACGCAGAAACAAGGGCTAAGAATTATAGCTATTCGAGAGATAAATAAACAATTATTGGTTGAGAAAAGTATACCTGTCGTTTTGTTGTGCATAAATTAAATTTTAACCTGCTTCGGCTGTTAACTGTTTATTTTGAAACTTTACAAAAGAAGTGTATTCCAGTGTGACCTAATCCTACTTTCAGAAGCTATAATAGAGGCAAAGAAGATTTTTTTAATCATGGAAGTCGCGTAATTTGACGTTGCTGTGGTGGATCTTACCATCCACTAGGAGCCGTGCGCAGTAATTAAGGTACAGTGGAACTCCGCCCTACGGCCAACCCGTTGATTCGGCCACCTCGTTATTACCGCCACTTTATTCTGGCCCGAACAAAAGATCGGTCAGTCATTTTCTTATTTAAAGAGCTCCTTTAGTACGCCCACTTCGTTAATACGGCCAGATTTTTATGGTCTGTTAGTGACCGGATTAAAGGGGTCCTACTGTATTATACTATATTATATTAACTTACGTTTCCAGTGTTTTTTAAATTCCTTATCGGTATACGGCTACGGAAAAATTAATGGCAATGTTATTTGCCCGGTGAACGCTGTTTACCCAGGGACCCATGGCGCAAACATGTTTTTATCTTTTTACGCACCTGCAGAGATTTGTGTAATTATTCGTCCAGTTGTCGTGATGAAAGGTACCCGCAAAAGTCTGTTTAAACTGATCTTCAGTCGAAAGAGATCGCGTTTAAGTTGCCATTCGTGATAGATGTGTCATCTAAGACCTTTTGGTTGAGGAACTAGATGGACGTATAAAAAGGGCAGAAATCTGTCGTTTTATAATTTATCCACTGAACCGGTATAAAAGGAGGTGTCGGGAAAGTTTGCGAACTATTTCAAAATTTCTATCTAGGGTGCGATAGAAACTATAAAATGTTAATTAATGACATCTACTGGCATCCAGGGGGACTCTTTTTTGGGGGGGGGATGGGGGCGAGCGCGAGCGATCCCCTTCTTCCTCCGTTCGCGCCCGCCCCCTAAAAAACCACCCGGGTTACTTGAGGACTCAGTATCGGACTCTAGCATGTGACCGCTCGCTTCGCTCGTCTAATGCCTTCGCGCTCGACGCTGGAGCCTGATCACAGGCTACACTGTCCTAAGTAAAAAGCTCATTGGCTCATTACGGGCTCATCCCTTGTATCCCGCCAATTTCGTTCCCCAGAGCCCGCTTTCCTTTTGGTAAAAAAAGAGCGGGCTCTGGTGACGAGGAGGAAAGAATGCGTGACGCGCTCACAGAGCGTTACATATGCCCGGCACCCAGGCACCTTTGTGAGCTGTTGTTGGAGAAGCTTATCATTCTTCTGTTTAGCAGCAAGCGCATGTAGCGATAACCAATTTATTCACGGACGCCGAGACAGTGCTGTATATTGATTCAGTATTACGTTCGTCTATACGTTAAACTGTCGAAATGCATAGTGTTTTCATGAGGAAGGATTCTGAGAAGGTTGACATGCTCTCACCATCTGAATATTCGTTATCAGAGAAAGAACCGCCTCCAGTGATCTTTCGTAAATCTGCATCTACTCCTGTGTGGGTTTGGGTTCTTCTGGGATTAGCATCCATGCTATTCTTGGCGGGTTTTATAACGCTTATGATTGCTGTGACGGCTGGTTCGAAGGCCTGCCCCACGAAGGACGAAACAGGCGATGGTAGTTGTAGTTACTCAGATGAGGCTGGTCGGGCGAACCTGCAGAACTTCCTAAAGAAAGTCCACTCAGAGTACTATGCTCTCAATTCGCATGAAGTTTTTTGGCAGCCTGGCATTGAAAGAATGGATGATCATGTTAGGAAAAGGTAAGCTTCGATTACAAGCCACCGGCCGATTCTGCCTTTATTGCTAAGTGCATAATATCCACAGCCGGGCATTATTTTCGAGGCCCGATCGAAGGGGCAAGGAAAAATGCAAGAAATAGCTAACATGCTCGTGACTATTATCTGCAAAACCATCGAATAAGGTATTAATTATTATAATTAAGCTTAATTTGTCATGTTTATGGCCACATGCACAAAACGGTGCATTAAGTGTAACTTGACTTGTGTTGACAATGCCATGTTCTTGTTACCTAATTTGGTCGAATGACGTGCAAGTGGAATGGTAAATGTATAACAAATAGCTAGAGATGTCAACAGTGTGTCAACAAGGCTAAGCTTGCGTGTCTGCGGGGTGATTTGGATCAATATCTCACTCGGATCAAAGGAACCGGTTCCTTTGATGCACCATGCATGGTCCGAGTGATCTTAGATCACTGATCCTGATCCAGATCACCCCAAAGGAACGCACCCTAAATCAACAGGCTGAAGTCTACAGACTTCTTACTGATTATCAAACAATCTTATTAATGCAGTGCACGAAAATTAACTAAAGTAAAGCAACATGACGTTTTGACGACCAAGATCGACTTCATGTCATCATTGTCTAATGAATAAATTAAAAATGACAACAAGGCATATTTATAGAAATTAAGTTGTAAGGAAATGAATTAGCAAATGTGACATGAAAGCATTCAGGTAAAAAGTTTTGCATGAGAATCCGCTTGACAATGATGACATCAAGTTGAATTGTCATGTTGCTTTACTTTTGTTAATTTTCTTGCTTAAAATTGTTTTGAAATTGTGTTTTATTAGAATGGCAACTGAAATCAAGTAACTATTGATCATTTCTTTGATTGCATTTGATTGAAACTTACAGCTGTGTACACAACAATAATATTGTTCATCAGCTTGTTAAACACTTTGAGTTTTTGATGTGATGACGGTGTTTTAGTCCCCTAGTAAACTGAGTTTTCCCTAAAATTTCTAAACCTTCTGCCAAAACATCAGAGAAAGCAGATAATACAGATATCACATTAAATCATTTACATAAATCCATCTTAGTCAGTAATTTTAATTAATTATTTATAATTTTCCAGGTACATGCCGTACAATCCTGACCCCCAAAAAATGAAGATAAAGACAGACAGAGCCAAAGAATTGCTTCAAGAAATTAACAGTATTAAACTTGATGAAAATAAAATGAAACCGAGGGAGGTGAAAGCACTTGCTCAGGTACTTACAGAATGGATTTTTAGTAAGACCTTCAACAAAATGATTTTTAATGTATGCATTACCTATTATTGGATTTAACTCCCACAAATGTACGTGTAAAAATAAAATCAGACAGAGAAAGGCGGTATTTTATCAGATGATCAATCATCCCTAATACAAATATAACCTAACAAGGGTTGAAAAACTTAAATCCCAGCTTGCCCTTGAGACAAATAGCTCTCAAATTTTGCTTGCTCTGGGCAAGTCTTAGTTTACTCTTTTAATGACATAGTTGGTAGACAACCTGCCTGGTCCCTTGCCCATTGGGCAAGTGAGAATGAAACTTTTCTTGCCCAGAAGGAAAGTCTACTTGTCTGGAACAATGGGACAGCACCTTTTTCAAGCCCTGGACCACAAAATATCCATATCTCTCCCACAGTGTTTTATTTGGTTTGCCCTTTCCCTCTACAATCCCTTTAGAAATTCTATTTTGGTTTTACTTTCCTTTAATAATTTTGGCTTTTGAACCTCTCCTCCCTTGGTATTTCCAATAACCCAGCTTGGGGTGGGTGTGGATTTTCTGTAACCACACATTTCTCCCACAGAGACTCTTATATGAAAAGGACAGGGGTGCTCGTCATGCCTTTCAGGGGTTAAAGAGTGGTTTTGGTAGTTCTTAGGGTGTTCAGCCACAAATGGTCCACAGCAGGCATTGTATTAGAGTTGGTACCTTTTAGGGGTGGAAACAAATTCAAGCCATGCCTACAAATCAGTATCTTGACCAGTACCTTTTAGGGTTTTTTTTTCAATATTTGTGATGAGCACCCCCATCCTCTTTATACAGGAGTCCCCTCCTCAGGGTTAGACACTTTCAATTGGCCATTGAAGAAATAGACCAATTTCGATCTATTAAAATTTGGCCTAAAACAATAGACCTGAGCACGAGGCTCGGGAATAAACCCCACAAACTCTGTAGTTATTGCCCAGAGCCTCGTGCTGAGGTCTGTTGGTTTAGGCTGAATTTTAACATATCAAAATTGATCAATTAAAATTGTGCTTTGTCTACTTACGTCTTTTCCTCAGGTAAAACATTTTCTTCAGCACACATTTGGTTTCCCATATGCTGAGAACTATTATGCTGGTGACTGGATGTTGGGTCCCGACTTGTTTTGTTGGCAGCCAATTTGTAGTCTTGGTTACAGCATCAACGCTTATGCATATCATGTCAAGCCTAAGACATATGATGATGTGCAGCTTGTAGTTGATACTCTCAAGAAACACAAGACCCCAGTTGATCGTTACAGGTACAGTTGCAGTGTTCTTACCTAGTATCTGCAGGAGGGGGGAGGGGTGGGTCAAGTTAACAGTAAATTCAAATGTGTAGTTCCAGAAAGTATCCATACCCCCCCCCCCCCCAACGGAAGGTATTTGAAATTTCAGGGGGTGTTGGGGATCAAAGGTCCCGGAATTTCCGGAGGGGGGGAGGGGGGTTGTCTCAAATGAATTTTTTTCCAGACCAGTCCCAATTTTCATACAGTTGTACGTAAAGTGTCGTTGTTTGCATTTTGCTTCTCGAGTTGCGAAGGACAGTGTCATATAATTGAGTTAAGCCACTCAAGAGTGCAGGCATTATTAATTAAATTTTGGAACAGAGTGCTCAATAAACTAGGTGTTTGATGCCACCATCTTGGATTGTATTTGGATGCTTGACCATTAGAGGTCTGGGGCAGAGGGTGGGGGAGCACACCTACTCCCTTGGCAAATTTTCCCTGACTCAAACCCTCCATAGTTACCAAAGTTAAGATGGCGGCCTTATACAAAAATGTGCATTTGTGTGCCCAAAACATACTTGCATTGGAGGTTAATTATTGAGAATCAAGAGTAAATTTTCTAACCATGGATTAATGGACGCCTTAGATGGTCAGTCAGTCAGTCATCCTCATAGCGCTGGCTGTCGCAAAGGGCAGCAAGGAGACTGTTTATTCTAACTGGTCTTTTGCGGCCTTCTTGATTGTGCTCCAATATAGATGATGTTGTTGTGGCTCTTCCTCTACTGTCCTGTGACATGTTGGTTTTGGTCTGCCCCTTTTCTGCTTTCCTTCCGGTGTCCATTGTACAGCACTCTTAATGACAGAAGTTTCTTCCTTCCGTAATACGTGCCTACTCCACCTCCAATGTTGCTGCACACCTTAGACACCATATACCTGAACAAATTCTTACAACTTGTTATTAACAAATGTTTGTTTGACAGGCAAAATGTTCAACTTGGTGTGAAATCAGGGATGGTACGCACAGTAGTAGACTGTCAAGCTGGGGTGGATGCCCTTAAAGAGAAATACAGACAGCTTTCACTGGCCAATAAAGCAGAAGGAGTTCTTAAAGAGTGGTTTGCTAAAAGTTATTTGAATGCAAAATACCTAGTTAATTTGTCCAAAGGAGTGGACGACAAATGGACCAAAGACCACAGTGGCAAGAATGTAAATGCCTCGTTAAAGGAGGCATTAAAGGAAGGTGTTGGCCAACCATTGCTGGACTTGATTAATTACCTTGAAAATGAGCACAAGAGTCACTGTTTGCCAAATGATCTGGCAAGTGGATTATCGAACTTGCCTGTCGATTATGTTTACAACAAACTTGTACCAGATAAAGATAAGCCCACAACAAAGACACTACCTACTGGAGAGCCACTGAATGGCGCAGAGTCTTACAAGTTGATTGTTTCTTACTTTACGACTACTGATATTTCCCCTGAGGAGATCTATGCAGAAGGAAAGAGGCAGCTTAAGTACTTCTATGATCAGGTCATTGGGTTAAAGAAATTATTGACTGCTAGTACTAAGCAAGTGGAAGGTATCAAGTCCACTAGCCTAATAGCTGCTGTAGTGCTGTGCACACATTGCATATCTATGATACCGGATCAGTGGACCTTTTTGCCGTGTTCCACTTTTCCGATTTTTTATTGAAATAAACACTCATGGAAATGTGGTACCCCAAACTTGCCAGTTTTTACAAAGAAATGTACATGTATGACTGGAAAAGGTTTGCCCCCAAGCATATACATTGAATTTCTTTTTAAACATTAGCAAGTTTCAGGTCCCATACTTTCATAGTGCTGCCATGGTGACCTTCTTGCTTTAGAGGAGATTGCTGTCGTCTTTTGTACTACGTTTAAGGTACCTTAACACTTAAATATTTCAATTGGTTTTTAAGAGTTTAAATTTCTGCTTATTGTACCTCTGTAAGACTCATGTGGTAAAATTATGTCTAATTATGGAAGATTCTCTTGACTGATACTGAGGGACCTAGAAAAAACAAACTAAGATGCTCACAGATGCCCTATGAAAATTTTTACATTGACATTGGCATGATAGAAGTTAAAAAATATCATTATTATTATTATTATTACTATTATTAATTATTATCATTATTCTTGTTAAATTTTATTATTATTATATAACCATCCCTTAACGTGCAAATGGACTTGATTCACACAAAGGTATTCACTTGAAGGACTTGTGATCCTTTGTTATTATGCTAATTTTAGAGACTGTATAGAAATCAGATCTTCACATTATTTATTCACTTTGTCTTCAGAATGGTGTCACAATGACGTCAAAATGTTGGCTTTTAACAATAATATTCACATGCTTATGTTTTAAGAAATCGTTATTGATCAAGATTATTATTATAATTATTATTACTATTATTACTATTATTATTATTATTATTAGTAGTAGTAGTATTATTACTATTATTATTTTATGGTGACAAGTGATTTAGAAGTCACAAGTTTGATTGATCATTTTAGGTGATATCCATTGCCAAAGAGTACACTAAAAAATCTGATGAAGCAGAAGCTATCCAAGCATTCCAAGAGGTGCTTAACTCCACTAGCATGTGGCACAACAACGGCTCATTTCCTAAAAACGAATCAGATGAGATTGCATTCAAGAATTGTACCAGCCCTGAAACGGCTGCACAGTATTGCCCAGTCAGATGGAAGGCTGTTAACAAGTATGTAAAATACAGTGGAACTCCATCAGTCCTGTCACCAACCGGCCACAAAAGTATTAAAGGGGTTCTTGAGATAAGAAAATTACTGACTGAACTTTTGTTCACGCCAGAATAAAGTAGGCATAATAATGAGGGTGTATCCTCCCTGTAAGGCTGAGCTCTAGAAGTGTCGGGTGCCACAGGCAACTAACTTTTGCCTCTGGGTGACTGGAAAAACTTACTGGTTGTTTTCCATATATTTAGTGTAAGTGCTGGGCACCTTGTATTTCATGGTTAGGAACCTTTGGGCCCCTTGTAATTTTTCTAAGACCACAGTCTTGCCATGGTAAAAGACCTTTCGAGGGTCTTCACAGATTTTTGTGGCATTTGTTTGAGGTGGCCTGATGGTTAGTGCACTCGTCTCCGGATCCAGCGGTCCGGGTTCGAGCTCTGGGTGGGGACATTGCGTTGTGTTCTTGGGCAAGACACTTTACTCTCACAGTGCCTCTCTCTACCCAGGTGTATAAATGGGTACCGGTGAACTTAATGCTGGGGGGTAACCCTACAATGGACTAGCATCCTATCCAGGGGGAGTAGAAATACTCCTAGTCGCTTCATGCTACGGAAATCGGGATAAGCTCCGGCCTTGTGGGTCACTTGGCTTATATGCAGACTTTTAAAAAAAAAATGTTTGAGGTTCTTCACTAAATAATTCTAATCCCAAAGATCTTCAAGGTTCTTTCAAGATCTTGAACATATTTGTTAGTTTTCCACAACAGTCCTGAGCTGTCAAACTTGCTGCAATCCTCAGAATCCTCAAGGGTCTTTCAAGATTGTATAAACAGCTTACAGTTGAACCTTCCGTAAGCGACCACCCAAAATGTCAAGCCTAGGTGGTTGCTAATGGGAGGTGGTTGCTTACGAGAGCTTAGACCATATTGGGTCACAATTTTGCCTCATTAGCATATTGTAACTGCGGCGACTTACCCCATGTTTTGATTGTCTTACTCATGTGAAAATTCAATTTCGAGAAAAAAATCCGTACTTCCCATTAAGAAATTTCTGTCTCTTGTACTACTCAGGAATGTAATAATGTCACAACACCTTATTGTCCAATTTCTGTTCTATTATCTGTCAAGTGGTCGTTTACAGGAGGTTAAAAACAAAAGAAAATTTCAGACTTTTAGCTCTAAGAGTGGTCACGGTCACTTACAAGAGGTGGTCGCTTACAAGAGGTGGTCGCTTACAAGAGGTTCCAAATATAGTGATTCGACTTGGAAACTTTTGGTATTTTGGAAAACTGGTCGCTGAGGAGAGGTGGTCGCTTACGAGACGTACTCGCAACCGGAGGTTTGACTGTATGTTAAAATCTGAAAATTTTCATGAAGTAATACTTCACCCTTGGATAGATCTTTGCCAACTCTTTTCTAGAGCCATACACATCAAATATCTTTGCATTGTGTGTTAACTCCTTGAAGGATACTTGAAAAGGATCTTTAAAAGTCATAGGTTCAAAAATGGGTTTAGGGTTAGGGTGGATGAAATGAGCATTCATTGAAAGACACCAAGGCACCCAACCACAACAACAACAACAACAATGATAAACGACAACATCAAGCTTTATTTTCGGCCATTTATCCAAGTCTTGAGAATGGCATGGTATTCAACTGCTTTATTTTCACAGGTGGGCCCGGTACTGCCGTCAGGTGATGGGCATGCTTTATCCAAAGATAAACCAGGTATTCTATTTCACTGGTCCAAAGGTTACAGTTCCAAACTGTCCGATAGAGATGCTACCTCATTACAACCCTTCTAATGGTGCTCAGTTCTTTCTGCAATCTGATGCAGAATGTTCCAAGCCCGCATACTTCGGCCTGCCATTTTTTCTTAAAGACTTTGGCCCAGTCTTTCAGGAGTGGTCTGTTACTGGACACGAGGCCAGACCAGGTCACCATACGCAGGTGCAAGGTGGGTGTGGTCAGTACGCTTGTCATCGCATATATTACTTGCAAAAAATTTCGAACGTTTAATTTTCGGACACTTTTTATCCCATTTCGGACAAATTTCGAACAAAATGTCGGACACTTTGCTGACCATACACAGGTGCAAGATGGGTGTGGTCAGTAGCTTGTCATCGCATATATTACTTGCAAAAAATTGCCAACGTTTAATTTTCGGACACTTTTTATCCCATTTCGGACAAATTTCAGACAAAATGTCGGACACTTTGCTGAAACAGTAAGGTAAATTTACGCCTACAAAACGCGAAATTAGCCTGAAGCGACATCTGTGAAAATGATAGTTTTACTATAGCCTCAAAGTTTTACAGATACATCTACGAGAAGATAGCAAATTCCATCATGCCGTTACGTATATATCTCAAGCAGTGTCTTAACTAGAGTTCGCTCCATGAAGTAAAATGATTGCTTTAGAAGTTTCATACTGTACTGGAAATATTTCAGACGCAACATTTCAGGCAGTTTTACTTTCGGACACTCCTTTTGTCTCAAATTAAAATCATCCAAATTTTTTTTGCGAGCAATGTAGTGCATGCTTTGATTTGTCACGCAAGCCTTCTCTCGGCAAAGCGTTGCGTGACTTTTCGCGTAACGCAATTTTTTCGGGCTCTGGCAGTATTGTTAATCACTATATATTCGTTGCTTGCAGGTCACGTAGAGCACTTTGCAGATAAGTGCGGTGGCGTTCCTGCTTGGTTGGATCAGATCACTTACTACACTGCGTTTACCGAGGGATGGGGCTTATACAGTGAGAATCCTATTCTCTCGGACGACACCGATACCTACAAGGACAATCTGCTGCAGAAGTATGGCATGGTTAAATGGCAGGTGAGGATAAAGAAGCTTTAAAGCAGAGCCAGTTATCTGCACGATCGTGTATTTATATCTCTAAGCCATAACCGTGTTGAGCAAGCGTCCACAACCATTCTCAAACTCATTGATAACTCTTCAAGTTTAAACAAAGGAAATCGTGACTGTTACGGTGTTTGGATATCTGATCTTAATTAGTATAGATTTTTACGATTTTAATTCTCCACTTCCTCCTTAGTTTTAGTTTCGATTGAGAAGATATATCAAACACTCAAGACAGTGTTTCAAACGCCTCGAAGTTCGTCAAGAATACTCCGCTGCGCATCGTGTTTTCAACTCTCTTCTCGGCGTTTGGAAATGTGGTCAAACACAGTGTTTCATGTTTGAAAAAATTACTTCGAAGTGCGCTTTTTGCTTATTATACGAAGACTGATATGTTCTGTTTTCTTGTGTTGTAGACCTGGCGTGCTGTAAGGCTTATTGTGGACACTGGGTTACACACTCGTGGTATGACCAGGTGAGCATTTATCAGTATGTCTCAGTATGTCTCAGTATGTCCTCAACGCAATCTAGAATTAGGCCCGTTCCACACGAATCCGGATATTTTTGAATCCGCAACTTTTTCTTTCCGGATTGAAAAATTTCCCCGTCCACACGCAGCGTATTGAAATCGAATTCGCCTGTCCACACGTGTCCGATGGTATCCGGATTCACTCTAGACAAACTAGGCCTACACGTTGTGCCGCCGTGTTGGTTTATTGTTCAGTCAGAGACTGAACACGAGTTTGCTACGTCATCGGGTTCGAAAATAATACACGGATTCGCCGTCCACACGTTATCGGATTGGTTGCGGATTTATTTTTTTCCACTCTGGAGAGCGGATTCAACAACATCCGAATTCGCTGCCGAATTCGCCGGATGCGTGTGGACGGAAGCCGTATCCGGAAAGGAAAAGTTGCGGATTCAAAAATATCCGGATTCGTGTGGGCGGGGCCTTAGGTCGTGTCTGGCAGTTTTTAATTTGATGACGTGAAAGTCAGAGAAAGTTGTCATAGGGAATCAAATCGTTGGGAAATCGCAGTCACTCGACATATCTTCGTCTTCTCGCTTGTAGGAGTATTCGTCTTATTTCAATGCTCTTTCTGGGTTTCCACCCATTGCAATCTCTCTGAAAACCGAATTTTTGATTTCTTCAGGACCGAGGCTCTTAAGATGTTTGAAAAATATGCTTGGGACACATCAGACTTTGCAGTGAAGGAAGTGACCAGATATCAGAGCGATCCGGGTCAGGCCACCGCGTACATGTTGGGGAGACTGGCACTAATGCAGCTGCGCAACAAGACCGAGAAGGCCCTGGGGAAGCGATTTAGCCTTCAAGACTTCCACTACCAGGTGTTGAGCCAAGGGTCCGCTCCGCTGTCCTTCCTCCAGAGCCATATTGATAGGTACATTAAGTGCATGAACAAGGACCTTGGAGAGGAAGAATGTAGTTACGTGCTCAAACCGGTCAAAGGTGCTAAGAGCGCCATGGCAGATATGCCCCACAGAAAAATGCCCCCAAAGCCTGAACATAGGCACTATGTTTAAAAAAGAGCTTTCCCACACAATGTTGTACGACTTTTAGTAGCAAGATATAAATATTTTTTTGTCAATAGAGCTACGGTTTATTAAATTTGTGATCCACATCTTAACTCGTTTGAAAATGGTAGAATAGTATTACGTATTCAATGTAAATTTTAGATTTTATACCCGTTCATCAGGTCTTGACAGACTTTCTAATCCACGTAGGGAAGATGGCGAAAATTAAGTCATTTTATTGTTATCGTTGCGAGATATGAAATGTGGGTAAAGAGTTTTTCCCTGCATCTTGGTGTAGCCATCTATAAAACGATGAGAAGTCAAAGACCACTGCAAGGCTGATACAACAGGGTTCGTACAGGTCATGGAAAACCTGGAAAGTCATTGAATTTGTTATTTCAATTTCCAGGCCTGGAAAGTCATGGAATTTAAGTGAAGGTCATGGAAAGTCATTGAAAAGCAACATGCTTGGCAAAAAGATATTTTAAAAATTGAAAAAATAAACGAGTCAGAAACAGGCTTTAGTTCCAGTAAAAATAGACACAAGCACGCATTTTATGCATTATAATGTTGGAAAATATGTTAAATAAATGATTGTTTTGATATTGACGCCACTTGCTCTAGAAGGAGATCATATTGGGAACGCGAGGATAACCGTATGGGACAGTAAAGAGCCTCAGAACAGTTCAATCTGGGGCGTGTTTAAAAGACGAAATAGCGCTATTTAGGCTGACCGCGGTGCCATTTCGCCATTTCGTGTTTTAAGCACGCCCTTCAATTTGTACCTACTGCCGGTACTACATGGTACACGTAACATCCAAGAGAACAAGACGGTTAGGAGAGTTATTCCCCTATACACGGGCTTTATTCATGCGGCATACGGTAAAACCTCGCAAGCCTGTTTTTGAGTTTCATCCTCCACGAAAACATCCACACAATGTGCTTGTTAACTGGGTGCCGCTCTCTATACAGTCGAACCACTCCACAACGGCCACCTTGGGCACAGAGGAAAGTGGTTGTTGTAGAGAAGAGGCCATTATGGGTAGGTAGGGGTGTAAACATGACACCTGTTTTTCGGGGGGGTGCAACATTTCTTTTCTTATAAAAAATGTCTTTTTTAGCATATAAACTGTACGTAACAATCAAAATAAGTCAATAAAGCAGACCGACTAGTTAAACAGAAACAGACAAGAGAGCAATGACGCGCGCGCACCACGGATCAAGTTTGGTGACCTTAAATTTTACAAGAAAGAAATGGGATTTTGTGTACACCGTTCGCCAGTCATTGATTAACTGACCGTTGTCGAGAGGTTATTTTATTGGCAGTAGGGACGCGTTTCAGTGGCCGTTGCTGTTGAAGAGAGGTTGACAAAAGAGTGAATGTACGGACTGCTCGCCGTGGCCGTTAGTGGAGTCAACTGTGTTTAAGTTAGTCAAGGAAGGAAAAAGGTTATACATGTAGTCCAATTCTAGCTGTGGTTGTCAGTATTGGTGGGGAGAAGGAGGGTGAAAGTCAAAATTTAGTACATGAATCTTATCCGGGGGGACAGTGTGTCTCTCACGGACTCTTGGCCGTCTACTTTTATCATATTATCAATCGATGGACGAGTCTGCGTACATCCCATCCAGGGAAAACATGAACTTAAGCCGTCTCCCTTCCCCCCCTCCTCCCCCTCCCTTCCCCTTGCACTCGCGAACTTTAGGTCGGCATCTTTGTGTACATGTACAAGTCCTGTACTGGCGAGACGTGTTCTCTGTTCATTTTCAAAATTTCAGCCCGGCCAGGCTAGGCTACCGAGATGAAAAAAAAAAAAGAAAAGAAAAAGGCGCAGACTTTGGGGACGGAATTCAATGAGAAAACAAGGAAGCCGCCATGAAAAGTACAGTTAGTCCTACGTTACCTCGTTAACTCTTGTCATCGAGTCTGGTGAACTCTTCTGCCTGGGTTCATCAACCCCTATATTGCCGGTTTTCATGTGATCTCATCATTTTCAAAAATTACAAATTACAAATTCTTCTGAAGTTTTTAGCTTCATCAGACTATAGGAGCCTTTTAGAACTTGACGTTTTACAAAGTTTAAACTCGAAAGGAGGTGAATTTCCAAGTTTAGGCCTTTGCGTGACATAAAATGGCGGCCCGACAAGGCTCTCGCGTGGGTCAGAAGCTCAAGTTTTTGCTAACTGGACAGTTCTTGCACTAGAAGAATTATTACTTTCAATGTGTCGGAACTCTAGAATAATAGTTTTCATTTCAGTAGCAAAATTCAACGACAGATGTTTCTGTTACTTTACGGCCGCCCCGGGGGGGGGGGGGGGGATACTCCCAGAAAAATTGGGTGGGGGTGTGCGGCCCGCTTCCCAAAAGCCTTACCCTATTTATGACCAAAATAAGCGAAATTTGAAACCCTATTGATGACCTGACCCTTACATCAAAACCCTGTTTCAGACCTGCGTCATAATTAGTTCCCTAGTTCAGACTAATGTTAAATTACCGTAAACATAATTTGTGAAGAGCTTTTGTTGATTACATAAAATAATGATGAAAACGTGGCTTCTTCTTAAAAACATACCCATATCAAGGTTAGGGTGCAAAAAACATACCCTATTTATGACCAAAATCAGCTAAAGTCGATACCCTATTTATGACCAAAACGGCTGAAAAACCATATGTTTTGGGGCCGCACATAGTTGGTGCCCCTCGGAAGGGCACCAAGATGGCGCCTCCATATAAAGCTCTATAAATTTGGGTAAAACACTTTTCCGAATAACGCGCGGATGAAAAACCGCACAGACCTAAATCTTGGCGAGGTTGTTTATATATCAATCATCTATCATATCCCAGATTCTTGAATTAATTTTTTGAATGGTCATGATTTTTATTTATGATTCCGTGACAGTGCAAGCCGACAATAACTATGACACGCCCCAGTCCCCCTCCTCCACCCCTCTCTGGCATGGTAAGTAGATACAGAGAGAACTCCGTCTGTGTTCCCAGGCTATTAGGGACGAACAAATATCTTTTTTTGCGGGAGGGATGGTAGGCAATATTTATATTCTGCACATAACAAAAACTGCTGAAAAAACAAAAAACAAAAACAAAAACAAAAACAAAAAATCGAGCAAGTGCTTTCTACCACCCAGATCCTCTGTATTACTTTAAAAACAATTCTTGCACAAGCTATTGTCCACCAAAGAAATAAGGAACAACCTAATGGTGAAAAAATATCATGCCCCAGAAAATTGCCCCACCCCTCAAAAAATAATGGTCCGCCCTTATATCGCGGGGCCGGGGCTTTTATTTTGCGAGCACATCATTGAAGCAAACAGTGTCGAGTTGAACCGGGACTGCTGGCCTGTTGACTACTCCTCATCCGCACCAGTAATAACTAGCAATCACTGTGTCACTACGTACTAGGTACGAGCAGTGCTAAATTTTAGAGAACCTTGATGGAAAACTAAGAGTTTCCCCACTCTACCCCGTTGAGGCAAACATCCCGCTGGGGAGAGGGGTGCGTGTCTTCTTCATGGACATGTTAATTCATTCAACCGTTGTTGAATGGGTGACATGACATGACAAGCTGAAAAGAAAAGAACACGAAATTTTCTATGCATGATTACTCATCTGTTTGTCTCAGTCGGATGCGCAAGGTTTTCTCAGCATTTGTGGTTATTTTTCCACAAATGCACGGTACCCCGGCGAGAAATTACTGCAAACTGTCCCGTGGCGCCAAGTGAAGGAATGTTAATCCTCAAGAGGTGTTTTGTTTCAAATACGCGCTTGCAGTCCGTGCAACAACAGCAAGCTTGTCTCGCCATGGAAAATTTGTCGACGACCTGTGAGTGAACAGTTGTTCTGCAGAGAAGGAGAATATTTTCCTCTGTTGGGGAAAATGAGAAATCCTTCAAGTAGCCACCGCGATGCCCCGGTCACCGTTAGCTTTCCCGTCCCAAAGAAAGCGGCGAGCAAACTTCGCACTTTGGCGATTTCCAAGGATCGACGACTGTTGGATCTCGGAGTACTTGCTGTGCAGATCAATGAGGGTGAGAGTATTGTGCTTGGAATAAAACTAGGAAGGCAAAGATTTAAGAAAACGGAAGTCGATTCTGATAAAGTGAGGGGAAGTTCTTCTGCTGGACGAGTCGCAAAGAGGCATTCATCGTGTCGGAATGCAGCCACCATTCACCACTTGCCGGCGGCATCCACGCAAGCACATAGGCTGCCCGCGGTGAAAAATGCACCTTTCTCCTCGGAAAATGTGGAGGAGAATTCAAGGAAAAGAGCAGTCCAACCGGATGGGGATGCTGTGAGCGATGAATTATTCAGTGTTTTGTGCTCGAGACGAACAGCCAACAAACCTTCGAATGATAGTAAACTTCGTGTATCGGGTTACACAGATGTTAGTGTTCTGTCAGGGAACACGGGGGAACAGTCAACCTCCTCAGGTAGCTTACCCAAGAAATCAAAGGCCAAAAAGCCGCATAGCAGTGGCAGTTTTGTTACTGAACGAAGCCTTGTTGGTACAGAACAAAATATGCAAACGTCAACACCATTTGCGGTTCGTACAAGCGCACAGACACCTCCAATCGTAACTCCTAAAGCTGCAAGATTGGTCAGTGGTCAAAATGACAGCAGTTTGCCGGCCGCTCGTCGGTTATCATCCCCTACCAGCCAGAGAGCTTACAGTGCAAGTCCTTGCTCAGACACAACTAGTACTAGCTCTGAGGAGATTTTAGATGTTCAACAGCTGATCTACAATTGTTTTGTGGATACAAGCAAATATAGTGCTGCAGACATGTTAAAACAGCTGGCTGAAGCTCATGAACGCAAGAAAGAGACCACAAATGTTACTACTGCGATGAACATCAGCGCACTGCCTCGTGCAGTGAAAACTACTGCCGTGACTGCAAAGCCTGTCCCTAGCAGCAACTCCCTTTTGGAGCTGCCAAAGATTTTGGTTAACAGCCAGGCGAACAGCAAGAGACCGGCAGTTCCTGGAAGTTACCGCGAACATGTTAAGAACATTCGCTGTAATTCACTTACATCACTCACAACCACTACATCAACAGTTAATTCTACCTTGAAAGCACACGCCAATGCCACTGAACCACTGACACTTGGTGTTCAGAACTGCAGCAACAATGTTGAAAAATCATTGGCCTTTGGAGACATGAAACCAATGATGCATATCTCCCAATCCAAGCCAAGTACAGACGCACAGTCAAAGAACATAGCGACAGGCTCTAATCAGGCGGCCTCCTATCATAGAGGTCGCAAAGTCTTGTGGTCAAGTGCGAATATATTCCCGAATAGAAGTAAATTGTCTCCCAATCTCATAATCAACAAATTATCTGTAAGCTTTCCTCAAGTGAGTTCTACAAGCCGGGAAAGTGTTACTTCACTCTCACAAGTTCAGGAGACTGTCACATCACCCAGTATCATGAAAAATGATACAGCCATTTGTGACAAAGGAGGCAAGTCAATTTCAAGTGACATTCATGTCAGTGTCCTAGCATCTAACAAACTGTCTGGACAAGAATTGGTAGATGAATGCCGGATGATGCCAAGCGATGCGAAGACTGTGATAAGGAAGACGTCATCACTGTCGTTTGATTCCTTAGAAGCAGTAACTGTGTCTGATACTGGCGGTTCCCAGGGTACAGTATCTGCTAGCTCACCAAGTCTTCCTGGTGTCACCAGCATTGCCCAAACAGAAAGCCAAGCATCAAAACAATTTGTGCAGAATCTTACCCTGGCGAGATCCACCTTAGCACCAGCTACTGTTGTTTTGGCTGGAACCAACACCCAGACAACCTGGTCCAATCAACAGGTTTCTCCTACATATTTTGTTGGTGCCCAGGGGCAATATGGCATCTATCCCACACTGTATAGTGCCACAGATGTTAACAACAGCCAGCTTGGACAACAAGCTATGACTGCAGCCTATCCATTGAATTATGTTTATCCCATTAGCTTTGTTTACCCTTACCTCTCAATGGCACAAACTAGCAGTTTAAAAAATGCCAGCACTGAGAAAGGTCAACAGAAGAAAGAGGAAGAGGAGGTGAAATCAGATGTATGTGGTGGGGATGAAGCTTCTATGGTGCATGAAGGAAAGACAGAACCTGGAACAACCTCTCAGACAGCTAGTGGAAACACAGTGAGTGTGGAATCAAACACCACCAGCACCACACCTGTACAGACACAATTCATTGATCTGGCCAGCTCCATGAGATATTGGCAGCAACTAAATTTGCTGTACAGAACTAGATGGCAGCCATTAGCTTCTTGTAATCTCTCAAATGTTGCTGCAGTGACTTCCGATCCACAAGTCAATTTAGCAACCACAGCGTCGTCAACTGCAGATCACAGTTCCAGTACAGTTACTAATGGTGAGACAACTGCAGTGAACTCTTATTCCGAGGAACAATCACTTTCCAAGCTGGAAATCTTGCAATCAAATCCCTCAAAAGATTCTTGTGCTAGAAATGACAAGTCAGCCAATGACCCCTGTGCAGAAAAGCCACGTACTGAAAGTTTTCAGAGGGTAAAACCTGAAATCTCTGAAGAAAATTATTCAAAAGACCCTTCTAGTGACAGACCTTCTGTTATTGTGACAGCTGCTTGTAATGATGGAATGGCTGATCATGAATTGCCTAAAAGCTCAGGATTGGATATCAAAATGGAATTTAAACAGAGAGAGTTTGATGACCAAGCACTTCAAAAACTCAAAGAAAGAAGAGCAGTTTTGAGCTCAGTTTCCTATGAGACTTGTCCGACTTCAGAAGACGACATTTGTTCACCCAGACTAGACTGTAATGAACTGAGAAACATGACCGCAGACAGTCTCAGAAAAAGAAGTTTCTGTGGTTCAGCTCCAAAGTTGAGTTTTATTCACGACAGTTCTATTGCACGTGTGAACATTGGCAATAGCAACAGCAATGGTCTTCATTACACAAACCATACAGAGAATCATCCTGGAGTGAGAAGAACATGTAAGTTGTAGCAATATTCAGAGGAGTACATGTACTATTATAGTTGTACCTTAACTCGTTCAAGCATTTTGTGTAAGTTATGGTAGCAGAAGTTATTTACAAATGTATGGTTATAATTTATAAATTCAATTTGGTTTTTATTTTCCTTCAGTTTAGATTTTGGTAATGGAAATCAAGGTTTAAGATTTGCAAACCAGCAACAAATTAAGTGTATAGGGGGAAGCCTTGGAGCCAATGGATCATAGCTGCTGGAGCTTATCCCAGTTTCTGTAGCATGAAGCGGCTAGGAGTATTTGTACTCCCCCTGGACGGGATGCTAGTCCATTGCAGGTCACTCCCTTGCAATTTGTTAGGTTTCCCCAACAATTCACCGGTACCCATTTATACTCATGGGTGGAGAGAGGCACTGCGAGAGTTTAGTGTCTTACCCAAGAACACAACACAGTGTCCCCGGCCAGGGCTCGCACCCAGACTGCTCGCTCTGGGAATGAACACACTAACCATGAGGTTACCGTGCCTCCAAAAACAAATTAAGACTCGAAACAAAGATCTGAGATCTGTCAATAGCTCATATGCCTGAGATCACGCTGCTCAAGAGCTTCATTTGAATGGTCTTGTATCCATGTACTCTACAGCAACACTGCCTGTGTAGCATTGAAAACAGTACCATATAAAAGTGGACAACCTGAAGAATTGATAACAAAGTCTGATCTTCAAGAATTTTAGAGTAAGGGTTATAATTCCTGCAATAAGGGGAGATAACCTTGTGCATTGTTCAGCAAAAACCAATCATAATAAATCTAATCATGGCAATAAGCTGCAACAACATAAGATTTCTGGCCATGGCATAAACTAACCCCATGTTCTTTTGTCATTTATTTTTCAGCCGTGGGAACACAACTAGATGGAACAATTCGTCCTGCCAAGAGGAAAAAAACCAAGAGGTCCTTATGATGAACCTGCCTTTCAGTGATTCATGTACTGTTTTTAGCAAGCTCCCTTAAGGAGGTACTTTCATATAAAAAGGACAGGGCTGCTCATGACACCTTTTAGGAGTTAAAAAAAGCAGTTTTGGTACCCCTAACGGTGTTGAGCCTCAAAAGGTCCACAGCAGGAGTTGTACCTTCTAGGGTATTGAGCCGAAAAAATGTGAGAGAAGATAATGATTGTGTTGTTTTAGCATTCGTCCCTCTTAGAGGTGAAAAAAGTTTCAGCCACACCCACAAAGCAAGATCTTGGTACCTCTTAGGGGCTCTTTTCAAAATTTCTGAGGAGCACCCCCGTCCTTTTTATATGAGTCTCACCTGGAGCAAGCCACCTCTGCCCTTGGTCACTGAAGGGTGCATGTAGAGTTGTTTCAGTGAAATACACTGTACAATGGTACCTGGGTATCCCAAGAGTGATTGCTCTGTATCATTTTCCTCCGTATAATCTAAGTTTACAATTTGTGAGGCAAGGTCTCAAGAATTGAGCAGGTGATTGCCAAAAGAATTCTCCTAATGTAAGTTTACCATCACGAGACAAGGTCACACGAATTGACCTGGCTAGTGATCTCCAAAACAAATATCTTGATTTTTAAACACTCTCCTCACAAGTAATATATAAAACATATAGAGACCAGTGACAAGAATTTGAATGTTGACACGGCAGCATAAGTGGCCATTTCTGGAGAGCTAACTGTTGTGTAACTCATTGCTCCGTTTTACTGTCAATTCAGTAGACTAAATGTTACAGTTTCAGGGACCACAGAAACTTTACAACGTACAAAATTGCTTTGTGCAATTTGTGTAATTCCATATGGAATACATAATTTGTAAGAAGATTTTCATTGACAAGAGTTTTCCATAGTTGAATTTAAAGGAAATTGATTAAATTCATTTTTGTATCAAATTCAATTTTATATTCATGTTCGGCAATCCAGGTTGGGTGCATATTTTTCTACTGGTAATATTGGTTTCAAAGATTTCTGACGGACATACAGAATCAAAATTATTATTTTATCATGGAGCATATAATAGTATGCCGTAGAAAAAGAGGACATAACTATATCATATCATATGTATCTGCTTGCCATAATATTATCTTTATTTTTGTAATTGATTTGGGTTCCTTGTGGCAATAAGCATTGTCATGATTCACTGGATAGAAATAAGTTTGATTTTTAAATTGGTTTGTTTATATCAAAATTTTCTTTCTGAGATGAGAAATGAATTTATCGTCAGTATTGAAAATTATCATAAATATCATATTACAGTTAGATATTTTGTACTTCTTTTCAAAAGTTGTCTTTTTTCCTGTTGTCGATATTCCTGTTATGAATTCCCAATATTACATCAGGTGTTTTTTTATTCTATGAACTTTGGAAAAGGACAAGATAATATACTGCTCTAAAGATATATTATTGCATCACTACAAACAAGTTTAAAATATTCTGGAATGGAAGATGTAATCAAGCAACTAATTACAACTTTGTACATTGTTTCCCCTTGAACTCATCAAAGAGTAAGTGACATGCATTTGCGTTTACAATTAATCAAAATTGTACCTTCCCATAATCATAAATAGTGACCCACCTGGGTCTTGATGCAGAGTTGTCTATTTTCTCTTTGTTTGTTTGTTTTTTTTCTTTTCTTTCTTTCTTTTTTTTTTTTTTACATCTAGATGGATTGCTATTTTATTCTGGAGTATTTTCAAGGAAATTGATGAAATATTTTTATAAATATGAAATACATTTTTAAAGATTGAAGGCCTGAGAAGCTTATTCGAATAGATCTTGGTTAGTGTCGAGTTTTCAAAAGAAGAATAATTTAATAGTGAAGTTAAAGTTAAATTTAGTCTAGCAGTTGAGTTGACGTCACTGATACATGGAAATAAGTTGATGTTGTTAGATTATTAGTATTCATGGATGAAGTATGAAGGAATTCTTTTTAAAAAAATACGAAATCTATATTACGTTTCTTTATTGCAATAAAGTTTCAAAAAGTATTAGAGTTGTCACTTAGTTTAAAGTGGGTTGAGAGGACTGTAGCTCACAGATGATCACAGATCAATGCATTAGCAACAAACAAAACTGCAAGAATAAAATGCTGGGGCGGGAAATGATGTTTTCAGTAAGCTTAGTTTATTTGTTTCTAAACTGTAGCCTACAAAGGTAGGTCACTGTTGGATCACTGGGGCAAGTGGCATAGCTATGAGAACCAGTTGGGGCCTTGTTCATGTGGCTTTATTGTAATGTGGTACTTTACCCGAGATTTTGTAACATTTCTTAAGCCCCACATTCTTCTCCCACAAATCAAGAAGTGTCACAGCTTTTAAATTTTCATGCCAGTTCAAAGCTGGGTGACTGGGGCATGCACAGGCACAGGGATTTGAGGGGTCCAAGAACTGACCCACCCCTGCAGATTCAAAGGCATCAGCATAAAAAAGTAGAAGACTGCACTCAGTTTCAACAAACCAAAAAGGCAAAAGTTATTCAAGGCTTCCTGTCTGAGGGTCTTTCAGGGTTATGGGGGTACAAGGGAACACGATCATTTATTTCAAGGGAACAAGGAGTTTTTTTTGGGATTAATTTGAGTGAACAAGGGATATCTCTACTATTTAAGGGAGCTTTGAAAAATTTTGGAGAACAATGGAATTTAATAGTTTGGAACGTGACAAGGGAGAAAAGGTGAAATTTTCAAGGGAACATGCTACTCCCGCGCCGTGAGGCCCTCTTCTCTGAGGGAACGAGACTGTGGATCAAGCTAACCAGTTCTGGCCCTGTCTCTGTCACGGAGCGTTGCGTGACAGAGGACAGGGATCCGGCTTGTTACGGAATAGAGGTTGATGGGATTTTGCTCCCATAGTTCCTGGCGAACTTCCGTGATTTTTCCGCTAGGAGACTGGGCTCGATATCCCAGGATAGGTAACAAAGTAATTTTCCCAGAAGAAAGAAATTTTATTTTTATTTCTCTCTGAAGGTAAACAGTCGCTGTACCCTTATTATACGGTAATGGGGTAAACGTGTTGTCAGGTGCTTATTCGTCTCCTCGTTTTTGAAGATAATCCGAAAACGAAAGCGGTGACGAAGCAAATTTGGAAAGCGCCGTGAAAAAAGCTGAAGAATGTCGTGGCCAGTTCTGATTGCTCGTAGGAATTCGTCTGGTGTACCCGGGGCTTGGAGATGCACAGGTCGAAACAACGAGGAAATGGTCGACAAGCTTGTTCACATGGGAGTTATAACGGTCAAAGAAGTCGAGGACGCTTTTCGTGCGGTTCCTCGAGGGGCTTTCGTTTCCCCTGACCTACAACTGGAAGCCTACATCGATGCGCCATTGCTTGGAGATCCGCATCTTCATATGTCGGCCCCTCATATGTACGCTACTGTCCTGGAGGCCTTAGATCTGTCGCCAGGTAGGAGTCTTTTTATTTCTGTGTTGCTCTTTTATGTGGCGTTTGGAGTTGCACAGTTAAATTGTACGTATTTCTGCCGGCACCGTGAAATAGCTCACTAAAGTTGGCTAAATTGAGATCATTGCGTACCTTGACTTAATAATTCCACTTTCCATTTCGCCAATATTATCAGTTTTGATGAGCTTGGTAAGTTTGAGCGTTCAGAGGTATAACTATTACTTCAGAGATGCTTTGAAATAAAGTCAAATACTTACGAACTATGACAAAACTACCCCAATATGTACAGTCACTTAAGCTTATAATATATATTTAAAAGCTTATTTGTCTTAATGTGAAAGTTAGGTTTAGCTACATGTATGTATCGTTAGATCCCTCTCCAGTTATCGAAAGGTAATAATTAACGCCCTTAAAATATCGATGTTGGACCTAGGCATCTAAGCTTTCTAAATGTTGACATGACTTATAAATTGATTATATAAACAAAGAGGAAAAGAGACATAACATCCCTTCCCCAGCTGTGCATAGTCCCCAGGTATTTGACTAGTTGATATGTAGGAGCATTGATTGCTTGCTATGATTCTACGATGGGGCATTTGGACACCAATTTTTGCCTGGGAGATGGGAATTAACCAACTGAAAATCTGCCAGGGGAAATGTCAGATGCCCAGGGGGTTGCCCAGGAGGGATGTTTATACAAATTTTACATGATTGTAACGGATTTGATACCTGAACCACAGTTCAACTGGCTGACCAAGATTAATTTTAGCACTCATGAGGCTTGTTTTTGCATTATAGCTGTGATCACTACAATCACTGATAAAAAGTTCACTGATCCATGTGTCCCTATGCAAACAACTCTTCAGCAGCCATGGCAATCATTGTCGCTAGAATTTCTGAGATAGATTTTGGTTCTATCTTGGTGATCAGTTTGTCTGCTTGTACAGACACATTCTATGTGTTACAGGATAATCTGGCTGGAAACATGTTTCATGTCTTTCCTTCTTTTCTTCCATCAGGTTTGTCATTCCTCAACATTGGTAGTGGAACTGGCTACTTTTCCTGTTTGGCTGGTTGTATTTTGCAAGCTCAGGGTATCAATCATGGCATTGAACTACATGAAGATCTTGTGCACTTTGCTGAGGAAAGGGTCGAGGAATTCCTCAGGTTCTCTCCTTCGGTGGCTTATGACATGTGTCCACCCAAGTTTATAGCTGGAAATTGTTTTCGATTGGACCCAACAGGATGTAGCTATGACAGGGTTTACTGTGGAGCTGCCTGTCCAGCAAGTAAAGCTCCTTTCATTTTAAGTTTAACCAAAATTGGAGGATTTGCCATCATTCCTTGTAGAGACAGGGTAAGGTTTTTTCATTTGTGTTTGTTACCACATGTTTGGTAATTAACAATTAGACCTGTAGCCCGCAAGGGCTATTGACCTGTGGCCCTTGAGGGTGAAGGGTCTAATTGTTTTGGTATCAGCCAACTAGTCGGACAGAAAAGGCAATAATAAGTTAGCAAATGCAAGTTGAAGAAATATCTATTTGGGAATAAAATTAAAGAAAGTGTCACGCTTGATTGCGCCAATTTCGCTACTTGAGGACTATTACTAATAGTCCTCTAGTAATGTAGCCAATTAAAATGCAGGATTTGCATTAGTCCACAAGTTGGGTGATACTAATAGGACTTAGTAGATCTGGTTAATGAAGGCTGACTACAAGGTTAAACATAGGTACAGCTGTAGCTTATTAGGCTGCTGCTTGACTATGGCTTCCATAACCTGATGTGACATAATTATTATTGCTTTTCTCCTGGGTGGAATGCAAATTTTACCCACGTAACTGCCCCTCTCCCCTCCTCCCTCCCCCATTCCCTCCTCCCTCCCCCATCCAGCACTTTCATTTTTTTGTTTGAAAAGTTATTATTGTTGCATTTCTTTTATACTCAGCTGCTGAAAATTGAACGAGTGTCTGATTCAGGAGTGAAACAGACTTGTATCAGTGAGGTGTCTTTTGCATCACTAGTGGCAATGCCTGAAAGTGATTCAAGTCTTCCCAAGCTTTCATTTCCAAAGGAAAATCCAAGAAAGAAAGAAAAGGTTTGTGCATTATAACGTCATTGTCAACTGGCACATACAGCATGCCATGTACACTTAAACCTAACCTGGATGTTGGCATAGCAAGAAACTTTTTCCCAATGAGTTTTTGGAGAGCGGGGATGGTGCGGTACGGTGACAAGAGTGAGAAGGCTTCTTACCAGTGTGGACTGGGTTTGATTCCAGCCTTATGTCCATATGTAGGCTTCTTTTGTTGGTTCTTGCATTTCTCCAAGGGTTTTTCTCCCTGTACTCTGGCTTTCCTCCTTCTGAAAGAAAAAATTTCCAGTTCAACCTGGATAGAGGACCTTCACAACCAGTGACCAGCTAGGGCTGATGTGGCTTCCTCTCTGAGTCAATATTGTAATTCAGTTATTTGTTTGTTTACAAGTTTATTTATTTACTGTGGGACTGTGTGCAAATCTGTTTGTTTTCCTAGTCATTTTTAGAGCTATTTTTAATTGAGAGTCGTAAAACCAAAACCAAACCAATTACTTAAGCAATCAGACTACTCAGCCAATCTCAAACCATAGTAAAACCAAAACCAAAGTAATTGCCTGATTACTTTCGACACTCAATTAAAATCCGCTAAATTGCCAGTACATGATATATTAAATAATTTTACAGTTTCAATTCTTATAGACAATATTGATCTGTCTCCATTTGTTTATGATGGCAGTCTCTACGAGTTTACCCTCCATCCAGTATACTGGTTAGCCGTGGACAGGCCAGATCACTGTTAGCAAGACTGCGAGCACTCCAAGAAGCTAGTGGTATGGACTTATTTCTGTCTCGTATTAACAACAATTTAAGAGTCTTTTGTTTGAAAATTAATCAAGACCAACTTAGTTTTGTAGGTAAATTATGCATTTAAATTTAAGAAACAAAGAAAATCAGTTTTTCCATCTTGCCCAAAGTGCAACATGTTTGCCCCACAGTGATTTATTTTCACTAGCCCCCCTCCCCCTCAGGTACGATTAAGAAAGGATTAAAATGATTGTGAAACTTACTGTAGTAATTTGATCTCTTACAGTTCTTCGACTGTAATTTAAATTTCCTCAACTTTTACCCCTGATTTTGTAGTTACTATATGATAGTTAGCAGTTCTCCACACTAGTTGAAATATTATACATTCAAGACATATGGCATCACAGTGCAACTATTAGAATCAGGCAGCTTGGAAAAGAGTTAACCAATCAGAATGTTACTTGAGAACAAAGGATAGCGACCTTTTTCTCTAATAAACCAATAACATTGAAGAATATGAACCCCTTACAATAGTTCTTAACAGAATTGAAAACTTAACAAAGTGCAAAATAATTCACTTACCTCTTGGGAAACTTTTGTTGATTGGTTAGTTTTGATCCTTAATTTTGTACGCTTTTCAATGGTTTCAGTTTAGTTGTCGCAAAATTAGTTTTCAAGTTAATATTTGTGAGTGAGATTTATAATTATGATAATTGTCCGTCAAGGACTGGATTTCTAAGAGTGTATAATAATAATGCAGAGGAATCAAAAGTGTTAAATATGTTTTCACTTCAAAGAGACTGTTACTGTAACTGCCATTTCAAGAAGCTACCAGTCCATTGTTCTCAGTTTACGTCTTGTTTGGTTAGTTTTTCCAGGTGGCACGGTTGAAGTATTTGCACTGTAAGATCGTTTCTCTGGCACCTTTCTTCTGTTGACTGAAGAAACTAACAAGTAGTTTGCTGTTTGTTTGTTGCAGAATGTTTGCATATGTCTTTGCGTCTACCTGTCGCATTCTGTTATGTCCCATGTCAACAACAGATCCAGCAGTACCTCAGTAAGAATTCAAAAACAAAGAAAGAATCAAGAACCATTGTGACTTCACCTGTGGACAGAAAGATCTCTTTCTTTGGCCTGCAAGGTACATGCAGAGAAATGAGTTCTTCTTGCACAGATCAGACAGGCTCAGAGAGTCTTTGGAGCCATCTACAGCAAGACAAGCTATGGCAAACTGTGCTGGAGTATTACTACAGCCTCTGTAATGTCTCCATTGAGAAGAGAAGTCAAGCATTGAATGTCTACATCAAGAGACGAGTCAAGCAGAAAAGTGAAAGAAGAGAAAGTAAGAAAAGCTTGTCTTATGCTGAGATTGCTCATAAGCTTGGCATACTCGCTGTGAACATGGCACCTCCTCCGATCTCAAAACAAAAATTGGAGGACACAGTGGAAAACAGAACTGAGTTAGAAGGAATATCATGTACAGCAACTACTTCTTCTCCAAGTGGCTTCTGTGGTGCACTTCGTGTAGATGGCAGTATCACTGAACAGCACGGCACTAATGGCTGTTCAGCCAAATTGCCATGCAGCACTCTTGCTAATGACTCAATTGTTGCAAGTGATAGCAATTCTCAGCAAACAAGGTTATGCGACACTACAAAACATCCAAGTACATTAAGTGACAGTCAACCACCCAACAAATTGTCTTGGAAGTCTTCTTCAGATAAAGATTCTTCTTGTCAACTAAGCTTACATAATGAATGTAGAACTTCAAGCACATCTTCTGGATCACACGGCCCACGATATACTAATGTACTTATTGACTTAGAGAAAGTGCACATGGAAAGGTTATCCAGTGTACCTTCAAATGGCTGGGACATAAACAATGATCTTGTTCTTGTGCGCTTTTTATGCGAAGTTCATGAAAAGTCTAATCCAGGACGATGTAAGGTAAGAAAATAATGAAGTCTTTTTAATAGTACATTAAACTGCTCGGAATGCGTTAGGACAACTCTGTCTGCCTTCAAGGAGTTTTCTCCTTAAAGAGAGGCCATATGGTTTAGAGAGATGTCTGCTGTGGAGGTACAATAACAGGGGTGAGCTCTATTGGCATCAACTTCTTGGCTTGATGTCGACTTTACCTTAACTTGCTAAATTACCGAATGGTCTGAGGTTATACAGTTAAGCTTCCTCTCGACTTTTATTAAAACTGGGATGAGTGATGTAAATCAACAATTGTGTAGAGTCAGTATATAGTCTTTGTCAAGGTCAACACTTAAAGGATTCTGTACTTGGTCTAATGAAGACCAAACCACCAGTCCTTATACTAATTTCTCTCTCATCATGAAAGCGACAAGAGAATTTGGACAATCTGCAAATTAATGTCCAAACGTGTCTACAGTTTACAGAAGATTTGTTTAGATACCTCTTCCCCGCTAATCCTGTGAATGGATTGTGTCAATATGCAAGCATAAGTTACATATTTGCATCATCAATCCAACAGGGCTGGTTCAAGGCTGAAAGTGTCATACCTGAGCTGTTTTCCAAGGCTGGTACCATGAGCCATCCATGTCTTGCTGGCCTCTCTACAGAGCAGTTAGCTTACCGGGCTATTGCTCTGTGTAGAATTGCTCAGATTCTTGACTCAGTGCTTTATCTCGTGAGCGGCCCCTCTATGTTGAGAGACCAGACCTTTTGTCCAAATAAATTCCTGCTTGATTCCTTTTCGGAGTCCTCCTTCATGTCATCATGGCTATTCTCCGAGTCCAGAGGAAGCCCAACTCCAGTTTTAAAGAGAAAAGAAGGTTTGTCAAAGCGTGACGTGGAGGGGAAAGCTGATGATTCACCCAAAGAGGAGACTAATCACCAACAGGAGGTGATTGTCAAAAAGACAACAGCCTCACGAGTATCCCCTGAAAGGTACAAGGAGCAACTCAGGAAGGTGAAGAACAAGGTGAGAACATGCATTTGTTCCACTGTTTCAGGAGTATACTTATTAAAGATTAAAGATTGGCCCGTGTACTGTTGTTACAGAAGAAATTGCCTTTTGTTGGTACAATTCACCCATAAAATAACAAGTTTGTTACGGGTGTGAAGATCTTGAAAGGCTACAGGTGACTCAAAACTTTATGTCAGTCCTGAGTCTTTTGTCATCAGACAAGGGCCAACCAAGATCTGGCCATGTCCAGCAAACGGATCTATAAAATTTGGGGAGATTTTTTTAGTGCACCTGTTGATGATGGTTAATTAGAGAGCGTAAGCAAACCACAACGGCAACGGCAACGGCAACGACAACGCCACCAAACAAAAGGTTTAATGTTACGAGCAGAACACTTGTGAGACAAAAAAGTCGACTTAGTCTGTCACGTGTCTTCTTCTCAAGAAAGACATGTGAAAGCAACCCAGTTATTGTGTGTTGCGGAGGTGCTTTTTGAATTTTTCGAGATCCATCGTTTGTGCAGGACATTTCTTATCAGCTTCAAAGCCCTCATGTTCCATCTTGTGAACCTGAGAGTACACAATGTTATGCGTGTTTAAGGCCCCAACCACACTACACCCGAGGAATTTTAAAACGCAACAATCACCGGCCATTTTGGATTTGTGTTTGAGGAAAACTCGGTCAGGAAAATCACATGATTATCGTGAAGCCATTGTGTTTGAAAAGCTCCGTTTTCAAATTGTTTCCCGTCCACACGAAAACGCAAAGCCGGCATTTTCAACTTCCTCTGGTTTGAAGAGCGTTTTCGAAAAGCTCTGTTTTCGAGACGGATTAGTGTGGACAGTAGGCCTATATACATGTAACCGTAGAAATAAAGCTGTGTTTTCAAATTTCTCCGGCGTAGTGTGGAGGCTGCCTAAGATTTCGCCTTTAACATTTGTTTTGTCCTTTGCTTCTTGGTAGATGCATTTTATAGAAGAACAAAAGCAACTAGTTCACAGCATTCGAGAGCAGGAGATACCTCCACAGGAACTAACTCTTGACATAGACATTGTTGATGCCAAGCTGCAGCGGAATGAACTGATGCTTAAACAACAGAAACAAGAACATTACAAGAACAACCTGCAAGCACTGTTGAAGAAACTCAAGGAA
>NW_028301577.1:23412500-23442500 GCF_042242905.1 Orbicella faveolata | reverse complement strand
AGCGAATGAATGAACGAACTGATGAACTAACGAACGAAACGCGCACGCAAATATTATTCTGTGCAAATATTGACGTCAGGTACTTGTTGTCTCTAGCATATTGTATTGTTACAATAGTCGTAATATATACTGTTTTTGTAAACAAAGTTTATTCGTCAGCAAAACAATCTACAACCTAGATATTCTGATCAATACTAAGCTATCTCCTCATTTTATATTTAATTGAAATATCAAAAGCTTATCGCGTATAACTCACCAATATTACGTAATAATGTTTTTAGTGCCGATAAGAGCGGATATGAAGAGCTCAATTGTTGGGGGAGATCGTGTGGAAAAGTGGTCTGATGCATGTCTAAAAGAGGAGCATAAAATAATTTTCATTTGTGCACGTTTACCAGTCGTTATTTAACCACCTATACATACTCCACTTTGATGACTATAAAAGTTATTACACCAACCTATTTGTTCGACGATTGTGTGCTCGTTACTAGATAACTATTGCCCAACTAGTCATGCGTTACCGTTATTCGACACTGCACAATGTCGTGACAGGATAGATTTCTGCCACGGCGCCTTAAATTGTTACTTGTGCTTCCTTAAGGCCCGAGTCATAAAATGCAAGCGTTTTGGTTGCCAAAAGGGGGGTCATGGTCCCAGGCGTTCCATGCGTAGACCGTGGAAACTGGGGACGAGAAACGCGACAATGCTCGCTCTTCATGACGAACATGCGGTGTTTTGCGAAGAACTCTTTTGCAAGAATCGCACCTTATACGTTCATCTCACATAAAAAGATGTCGATCGTTTTCGGAAAGGGTCGGTCCAAGAAATAAAATTGCTTGAAAGCCAGCCAGGTAAGAAAAGTTCACGCTCGAAACTTTCTCGTGAGATAACAACTGTGCCGATCGAGTTCAAACTACCAAAACACTGACAGAAAATAGGCAGTCAATGACTGTATGTGGCTACCGCTGTTATTATTTAGAACATTGCAGTAAAACAAATCATATTGCAATAAAACGAGCTAAATACGAAAACGGTTTTGGACTCGCAGCTCATTAAAAACATGCGACTTGTTTCTTGCACCGCGCAAAATATGTCCATCACCAAATTTGTAACGATAAGACTTTCGGTAACTTGAATATTAAATATCTTACCTCCAAGTTAGTTGGCTTTCTAGTAGGGTGCAGGAAAAAATAGCGTGTGATTTTCGAGGCAAATTGTGCGGAAAAATTAAAACTTCGATTGTGCGGGGAATTGTGCGGGATTATTGACGAACCAATGCTTTTGATAAGTCCTGAGGAAAATCTGCTTTGACGATAGTTTAGCCAAATTTATTTCGCTAGTAGTTCAAATATATTTAGTAGTCTTAGCAATCGCCAATTCTTTTAGAAAACTGTGTCTGACTGCTAAAGAAAATCATGTTGCGTGAAGTGAACCAGACTAGTATAAAACCAAAATAAATAGCAAAACAAAATGATGCATCTTCCCTTATAAATGAGTTCCTTTTTAAAATCCTCCAGTCTTGACTCAATAAAAATATGTAGCTTGAATATTTCTTCATAAGCTTCGTTAAGGGTCGCAAATTCATGGAAGTTATCCGCAAAAAAACACCACTTGAAAGTTTATGCAAAAAGTTTATTCGCTCTCCAATTAAGGAGGTATGACTCTTGAAAAGGGTTTAAGATCGCAACACGGCAAAGATGTTCAGCTGCACAATTTACTCGCATCGTCACGACCAGTGAACGAACGTCGCACAATTTCTGCTAGCAATGTAATCGCCATAAGTTGTAAAAAGACCTGGAAAATTCTTTGCAAACAATTTCTCCATAAATGCGTAGACAGCTGTGCTTTATCCTTGAACCAAAATGGTTTAAACTCCAAATTGCGATTGGATTAGGAGCATACTCAACAAAGCAACTTAAATAGTAAATATCTTAGCGGAACTCTTGTACTAAAATATCCTGATTCTGTAATTTGTTTTTATTGTGTCCAATACGCGTTTCCGTAAAGTACAATTTGATACTGCGATACGAAGCCCGATTAAACGCTATGAGAGCGTCTAGTTCACTGATGCCTGAAAAAATTGTGAGATGTTAATGAAGCTAAAAGCTAAAGGATACCTTGCCTTTACAAATTGAAAAGTAAAACATCACTTCTTTGGCCTTACGTTTACATTGTAGGACCAACTCCCGCCAATCTTCCGTATACTTGCTCTGGCCTTTTAAAAGGCTTATTACCACATGCAAATATGGAAATGCCTGAATTTGAAATATTTATTTTCAAAAAGAATGAAATAAACTGCGACGATAAAGTTTTGTATACATAAGCAAAAACTGACTTTCATTATTTAGATTTTCAGCTGTTTATTTTAAGACATAAGTATCTTATATTTTCAGGAAGAAAATCTTGCCAAGTAGGCACTTGTACACAGATCGAGGAACTACACCAATACTTGTTAGTCCATCAGTCTCCGACGTGGGTTAATGACGTCAATATGATTCAAATTAATATTTGAGTCATGATTAGGTATTATTACATCGATAATTGAAATAAGAGAAAGCTTTTGCCCCTTGTTCGAACATCCCGTGCAAGTTTTGAATCAACCCAAATCGCATAACAGCGCTATAGCAATGTCCTTTTAATCGGAGTGTTCATCCGACAATATCTACAAAAACAAACCTGAGTTTCCGCTTAAAACCTCTAATAGTTTAGCTGGTTCATTCTGGTCCCGTGACACAGAAAGGGAAACTCAGTTACGTAATAGACCAACCACATAGTTTTCAAAAACTACTTTGCTAGTTTTTTTATTGCACTGTTTAAGATACAACTTCGAGAAAACATAATGACTGAAAGATATATCGCAATGAAAAGAAAACTGCCAAGGTCTTTACTGACAAATGGAAATGCCTTATGTTAAAAGATTTTGTTCCAGAAAGTTAGTCACCACCAACGTTTCAATAGGACAAATTAATGTTCTCATGCTTTTAAAATTTTTCATCGGTAGCGCCTAGTGTTAATTTATATCTTTATCTATTGTAGTCCTTAAAGTGCTGTAATTTTATTTTTAAATAGTATCTACTTTACTGTATGTTTTTTTTTTTTTTTTACTGAAAGTGTATGTTTTATACGAATATAAAAAAATAGAATAATAAAAAAATTGTGATATTGCCTTTTGAAAACTGAACTTCAATTACGTAAAAAGAGATATATTCTTGAACCAATATCACCAACCGGATTCAGGATAAAGCATGCGCACAACATCGACAGAGCAAGCTTCAAAAAGAAAAAAAAAAGAAAGAAAGAAAGGAAAAGAAATAAAATAAAGGCACGGACCATTCTTTCGTTTAACATATTTTTTGGGCTTTTGGCCTTCTGAGGCAAACGCCCTCATCACGAGCTCATAACATCATTCTGAGTTATGTAACAGAACACTTAATTTCTTTTGTTCCATTAGAGAACTTCAAAGTCCACATAATCATTGGTATTGCGGTTTCAGCAATGTTATAATTGCTGTAACGATTTACATTATGAGTGATTTCGTCACAAAACAAACACAGTGATATTGCTTTAAGCTACATGTTACCACTTGCGTGGTCTGGTAATAGTTCTGCAAGGACCACGGACAAATTTAGATATCAGCTTTAAAGTTTAAAGTGCTTTTGTTATTTGATGACTTATAACTGTCAATACTTTGCCCACCGTTTGGCATATAAGGGAACACGATCAACTCATTTCACCTCAGCAAGCCGGACGTTCTTCGCTGAATAACTGAGCTTCTTGACGGAATCGTTCTGTTCTCTCTTGAGTTCTCCTCTCCAAGTAACAGGTATTGTACGATTACATACATGCACGATACATTTTCTTAGTCTGATGTTAAAATCTCAATTTCTGTCATAGAAGCAAGGAAAAAGTGATAAGTGCGACTGAGGAGGCTTGTAGAGCGAAATATTTTTGGTTCGCCAGAATATTTCCTTTAAAGGGCATGAGAAAACATGGAAGTTTTATTTTTCCTCTTGATTTATTCATTTGCATGGGTCTTATCTTACTTTGTAACTTTACTTGTATACTTGAAGCTTTCGCTTTTGAGTTCTCAATTCGCTAACTTCAAACCGTGGCCTTTGCAAGTAAACGCTATTTTTTTCCTCTTTCACAAACTCTGGCCACTTTAAAAGGGCTCTAACAAATGACAACTTTGTTCTTTTTACTTCTTTTTGTAATGTCAGGGGTAAAAGATTGTTAATAAAACGAAAAAGCCGTTAATTTTTTTAATTTAGACCTACATCATAGCAAACTCGGGCTAAAACTAACAGTTTGCCAATTTTGTGTCGATGGTTGTGTCGCTCTCGCGTGGTTAATGTCACATACTGTTTCAGCGACCCACTCGTGGCAATATAGAATACAAGCGTTATGAATTAGTTTGCCACTACGTTTGCCAGTACTGATATAGTACTCTGTATGATTCAACAGGTGTAAAGTGGGAGCTATTAGCCAAAGGCAAAATGTACACCACAAGGTATGTTTAAGTTACGATGAATAAATTGATGTCATTTTGGTGATATCGCGCAGTTTCTAACGTTCAACTCAGACTTTGAAACGTTTTTGAGCTGAACTTAATAAATTATCAAACAGCTCACAGCTCCAAGCGCCGAGGGTCTTCATGTGTTTCAGTGAAGTTATTTTGCTTTTAAATAAAGACTATACAGTATACGATGGGTGTATGTCGGTATATTTGACAATTGTCATCGGCGTATTTTTAGGGTATTTTTCTATTAGCGTAGTTAGGACTAGTTTTAAGTATTTGTAACATATTTTTGTATTTCTATTACTGTTTCTCATGTTTAGTTTTTAGTTTATGTCTAGGGCCTCTAAGGATATCAGTTTTTGTAACTGTAAGAGTTACCCTAGCTAAATAACGTATCTTTTTCTTATTCTATATTTCTTCAAAGGCAGAGCAGGCCTAAAATCCCATTCTTTCATCGTTTGAACGAACATCGCAAAATGTCATGTCGGTAATGCCTCGATAGGCTTAGTCGATTTTCTTTAAAGCAAACATTCCTGTTTTGCATTATACGCCCAGAACACAAAACTAATGCTAAGCACCAATCGGTAAGGCAACTAGTTAAATAGCCCCCTCTTAAACGCCATTAATTTCATACCGGGCAAACGCAGTATGGAATGATGTCGTCATATGATACGATAACTACGTCATGTTATCCATTCGGGTCGGCCACCGTGTATTTCTGTTCAAAGGCTCTAGCTGGCACTAAGCACGGAAGATAAGATGAGATGAGATGAGATGAGATGAGATGAGATGAGATGAGATGAGATGAGATGAGATGAGATGAGATGAGATGCGATGCGATGCGATGCGATGCGATGAGATGAGATGAGATGAGATGAGATGAGATGAGATGAGATGAGATGAGATGAGATGAGATGCGATGCGATGAGATGAGATAAGATACGAACTCTATTAACGCGTCGAAGTCGCTAGCATACAATGTATACTAATTGGGGACCTCTAACTACGATTACTTATCTAATAATTAATAAAATATGAAATATATGTACGTATGTAAGTGTTTTAAAATATATATGTAAAACAAACAATGAGTCATGCAGTAAGATCAAGTGTTAGTTGTTACATAAAGAACAGTCTTTGCAAGTACTGTCCAGCGGGCTAGTAAAATCAACGGAACGCAGAAATGCTACTATGAAGCCCTAAAACTTTAAAAATAACTGTATGAAAGTGAAATTTTGGTAATATGGACAAGAAAATTCCAAACGTGGATAAATACAGGTTGTCAAAGTTAAGTTGCTGTGGGACATTAAGTTCGTCCATCCACCGAATTATGAGCCATTAACATTTTTATTTACTCAGTCTTTCCTTCCTTATTTTCCTCCTTCCTCCCATCCTTCCTTCCTTTCGGTAGTATAATTAACACTTATTCCACGAGCAAGCCTTTGATATGGGATGATAGATAACCAACAAGGTGTGTGACCAACGCCGAGATGGCCATAATCGCCTCGTTACCAACAAGCGCTGGTGGAATGATTTTTTGGGGTCTTATGCACTTCATGCATACAGACCTCTAAGTCAGAAGCTGATCTTGATTGTCCGTTAGTCAGTCAGTCAGTCAGTCAGTCAGTCAGTCAGTCAGTCAGTCAGTCAGTCAGTCACTTTGAGGACGAGGTGACATGTGACAGACCTCTGGGAGTATTAATAGTCTGGCAGGTAGACTGAGTACTAGTAATTGCGAGTTACGTCGGCCATTGCTTCTGGCGTAGAGTTGTTGTCGTGTAATTGCAGCCGTTTTACCTGTTTTGTGAAAATTTAGAGGAGCTTTCCCTCGCAAATTAATTGTTCAAGGTAAGTTATTTCTATCTCAAAATCGCTCTGTCGTGCTGTTTATGATTTCATTTCGACAATTAATTTTATATGAGATAAAGCCATGAAAGCGCCAAAATATCGAATATTTCAAAGCCGTGGATTTCTGTGTGCATAATTGCCAAATTTATCGGCCGGGGAAGCTCCTGTTGTAGTAAAATGGTAATTTCTTTTTTAGGCTCTTGATGAGAATTTTTTCTCACTGGGTTTTTAAGTTTTTAAAAATGACAGTTGTATAATAGTACACTTTTTAAAATAAGTCCAAGAAGAAAAAGATGAAAAGGTATTTTTTATTGCCTTCTTATGCACAAAATACAAATATAATACAGTAGAGATACAATACATACAAATACGATAATACTTTATTGCAACTCCCTACAAGGGTTTTTCAGTTACAAGACTAGTCTACATAACTATCATACTAAAATAACTAAAACAATAACCAAATAACTAAGGCAATAAATATGCATTAAAAAATTAGTCAGATACAATGGATTGGAATTACTTTTTGTAAATTCATCATGATAGATTTATCCGAAAAAAGTAGGTAAACAATTCTTTTCCTAAAAACGTTGACAGAGTCTGAAGATTTAACATCGTCTCTTATATTATTTCAGAGCCCAGCACCACGGTAGGTGAAGGACCGGTTGATCGCGTTGTTTAGTATTTCTGGTGTGAATTTGTGTGCACAGAGTAAATTTGTCAATTAAGTACTCAGGGAAGAGTTTATTAACATATTTAAAGATCATTACGGCATTGTTCAAGTAAAGTCTGTCATCAGCAGGCAGCCAATTTAGGATACAATGTGCAAAGTAACGGTGCAAGTGTAATTTACATTGTATCAAGAAAAAAACAAAACACTAGTAAGGCAGGTAAAACTTAAATGAAAAATTTCTACTTATTATTGAAATCTTCCACTTGTTTGTTTTTAAAGCGATTTGCTTGAGTAAGTCAATCCTCTCTAACCTTTTTGCCGTGACGTTTATATGAACACTGGATTGAAGAATAACAATAATTAAGAGTGGGAAAATCATCAACAAATGTACACAATGTTAGCTGAAAGAAGCCCCACATTGCGGAGAATTACTTTTCAAACACCTTCTCAGTGGGAAAGGGTGACCCCCTCCCATACTCTCCCCGAACGATGCACAATGCGCGTCTTAATTTGTCCAGCCGCTTCGCGGCATGTTTTTCACGCAAAGCTTAGCCGCCTACTTTTAGGATGGAACCCGCTACTCAAAAAAACAAAACAAAACAACTGACGGCCCTGCGGTGCTGAGTTGTTGATGTTGTTATGTATTTAAACAGGCTTAGTCATTACAGCAGCAAAACCTCTTGACACGACATGTACAAGTTCACACGACATGTGTAAACAGTGCCAAGTTCAGAGAGTTAAAACTCACATGGGACATTGCACAAAATAGGGCTAAATTGAGAGATTGTTGTTGCGTTATGTCCCAGTAGGACTAAGAGCTAAATAGATAATTATTATTAGAGGATAAAGTAAGTAAGTAAACAGTATTCTGCCATACATTTCCCACTTGAAAATTGTAAAGACTTGCTATGTCTACCTACTCACTTATAGCAATTCAACTCCCAGATATTGACATTTGAAAACAGCATTCCAACCGAAAGGAATAAAACTAAGCATAAGACCCCAAGTACGCATTGCGGACCTACTTTTTTTAATGGCCCCAAAATGTGGAAAATTAAACTAAAAGAAAAACTGAAACGCCCCAAACATTTAAGCGTATGCTTCCCACATTTGTAGAGCGGATTATTATTGCTCATATACCATGATGGCCGCTGAGGCAATGAAAACTCTTGAAGTACGTTATCTCATAATCCATTTTTTAGCAATGATAGTTACCACTTATTATTGCTATTATGTCATACATTATAAGACATGGTAACATTTAAGACGTCAAAATAATAATAATAATAATAATAATAATAATAATAATAATAATAATACGGGTTTGATGAACCACACGATGTTTTTGAAGTTCATTATTTATTGAAAATAATACATGTTTCGGATGAGACATCATCCATCGTCAGTTATACAGTGAAAAAAATTTAAAAAGAATATGCAATAAATAGTACAACAAAGTGAGATATTAACAAGAATAATTAAGGATGAAGGCGCGAACCAAAAAAAGGTAAAACTATTTAAGCTAAGAAAGGAGACAAATTAGTATGATGTTTGACCTGGGAATTTAAAGACGGCTGCTCCCAAAGGATGTGTATGGCTTCCTTGATTTTCAATTTCAAGCTTGTGGAAGCAGAGTCGAGAAATTTAAAGCATTAAATAATGAACTTCAAAAACATCGTGTGGTTCATTAAAACCATATCTTACTTGGTGCTGCTACGAAGCCTTAATAATAGTATTAATGATAATAATAACAATAATAATTTCTTTTTAATAGTAATAATGTTTATTAGTGGCTTATAAAAAATTACAACTGTAAAAAATTATTATTATTAATAATAATAATAATAACAGTAGAAAAATATAAGTAATCCTAAAAGACATATACTATATGAGGTATAATTTGTCAAATAGAACCTATGAATACACTGTGATGTTTAACGTTTAATTTGTCACTCTTTTCTCTAATGCAGCTTTCTCTTTGGAATGCTACTTGTCATTGGCTGGTATGAAACACCTGATGCGTCAGTTTCTTCTTCCGCACAACTACTGCTGGATACGCTGAGCCTCCCAAACTGCGAGGCTTCACTCGCCAAAAGATTATTATGTCTTAAACACGGCAAGTATCGCACGTTTGATGGCACATGCAACAATCTCTGCAACATTACAACCGGAGCCGCCTTCACACCACATCAACGTTTCGTTCCTCCTGCGTATGAGCCAGACTTCCAACCTCGGCAATTCTCTACCTTGCAATTTACCGGCGGACCATTTCCCCTTCCAAATGCAAGACAAGTTAGCAAGAAGGTATTTGCCAGTTCTGAAGTCCAAGCGGATTTTACCCACATGGTAATGACGTGGGGTCAATTTTTGGACCATGACGTCACGCTAACTGAGTTTACTGTAGGGGTGGACCCACAGACCGATTGTGGCGTGAGCCAGAACGCTTGTCCCAGCCTGCTTGAGAAGCCTGACTGCTTTGGAGTCAACATCACCAGCGGTAATAATCTATTAGGTGACCCTAGCGCAAACTGTACTCCTCTCGCCAGGTCAGAAAGGAACGGCAATGGCGAGCAGGTCAGTTGTTATCCTTGATGATACATAGAACAGTTTCTAATCTTCTGAGATTACACGTTGGTCAGTTTCTTTTTCTAAATTACACGCAGTTCATATATGGTCAACTTTCTTATCATAGACAGCTAATAGATCAGTTACTGAATCATGACTTCACATAATGCACATGTCATGGAAGTCACTTTGGTTTTACAGTGTTAAATACTCATTAAAAAAAAGGTAACATTTAAAGAGCAAAGTGGCTAGACAAAGAAAGACTTCAGCAAATGTTAACTACACTAGCTTCTCGCAAAATTTTAATGACCGCATTAAATAATACTTTAGACAATATTATGTTACTCAGTAGTTAGTTATCTTTAAGGACAACGTGAAAAGGGATAGCTATACTATCATCTATTTAATAATGCTACCGTGTGAATATATCTTCCTTCAAAAAGTAAGTTGCAACAAAGTTCTGATACGAAAACAAAATATATTATTTTGGGCAAGCATGCCATGTTATTAGTTCTCTCCAGTTCAGACTTACACTATTAGGGATTAGTAGAAATCGTATTCTATGTAATTCTGCAGTTTCGTTGGCTTATAAACAGTTTAGCGTCCTTAGGAAAATGAATGGTTGTCTCTAACCTAAATAACCTAAATTTTTCCACGACAGATAAACGAGATAACCGCTTACATTGATTCGTCACAAGTGTACGGTTCAGATCTCGAAACAGCGGACAGCCTTCGCAAATTCATAGGGGGTGAACTTCTGGTTGATGCCTTTCCTGACGTAAATCAACTACCAGTTCTACCGGTGGCTGAATCTGCGGGCGGTGAAGCAGGCTTCTGTAGATCTAGCGATCTTGTAAATGAACCTTGCTTCAGAGCTGGTGATCCTCGGGTGAATGAAAATCAAGGTGGGAGAAATTAGTGACGTAACTTCAAAATCGTGCTGTTAAGAAGTGCGAACTCAGCTTAGAGATAACACTAGCTCATAATAAAACTGAACAATGAGACACAAATACCTTGTAGTGTTTACCGGCAGGCATACATGTTTATTTGAATTTCGCTTAGAACGGTTTTCAAATGAGTTTCGTAGAACCAATATTAAAGTAATCACTCTAGCCAATCACAAAGGACACAAACAATACAGTGAACCTATCAAAACTCCAAGTGCATGCATGTGGCTGACGCCAAGCGCGGGAAAACATGGACGAGCGAGTGACGATTAGTTTAGGTTTCACTTCTGATTAAATGAAAAAGTGCGCAAGTTTTGTAAGTCAATCGTGTAGCGGAGTAATGCAAAAGTGAATTTTTACTGAACTCTACTTAAACAACCATTATATTCTCTTGTTTGACAGCTTTAATGGCAATGCACGCTCTGTGGGTTCGTGAACACAACCGCATTGCCAAACTCCTACACTTATTAAATCCATGGTATAATGACGAGAAACTGTTTCAAGAGGCGCGCCGAATCGTTGGTGCCATGATACAACACATTACATATAATGAATGGTTGCCAGCACTCATCCCCAGTCAAACTTTGGTAAGATCCAGATGGAAGAACATAATGTGATAATTCATCCTTCTTTTCTCATTACGAAAAAAAATACGTAGATATCCATTTATTTGTAACTTCTAAATTATAAGAAAGTTCTGTTCAAAGGGTTACGTGATCACACAAAAAAAGGGCTTATCCACAAACTTTAAGTGGTACTATGATCAAATTTTTACCTCTTGAATTGTAAGCTTAATCACATAGAATTCCACGGAAGACAAAAGCGCCATTTTCCATTTGCAAATATCTGTATTAGTTCCGAAGATATTAAAAATGTGAGATATGTAAATCCGCAACTTATGATGCACTTTAGGGTGACGTATAAAAAGTACTCAGTACTGCTCTAGACTGGTCTCCTTTCGGCATTTCGTACGCTTCTTCAGTGGTTTCGGCAAAACTTCGGACATGCATCATATCTCGACGAAACACGTTAAAGCATGAATCAATAGTTGAATTATTATTTTGATCCGGGGCGCTCCAATTGTATGGATTTTAATGACGGCGTACACACCTGCAAAACCTATTTAGCATCAGCAGTACACCTTTATAATCTAAGAGATTCTGAGATCAAACTAGACTTACCCAAGCCGCGCACGAAGTACTGCAAGCGCGGCTCTGTTCCAAGTGAATGGATATTAACAACGAACGACCGTCTTCTGTTTCAGAGGCAAGAAGCAGGAGTTGCGTTAGAGGCACCTGGAACATTCTTCGACGGTTACGATCCTTTTGTAAAGTGTGTAATGTTCAACGAATTCTCTACGGCTGGTTTAAGAATAGGCCACACCCTGATTCGGGAAACCTTTACACTGGCGGATGGAGTTCGTAGAGTGGACCGCCTGAATGAATCTGTAGTCGATTTTTTTGACCCAGCAGTGCTCTACGAACTAAACTTAGGAGTCAATCCCTATACAGGTTTATATCTTGGATTAGCTTTGGAAAGAGCCTTCGAATTTGACCGGTATGTGTTCATTGTTTAGGCTTGTTTTGTAAGACAAAATAAACTGATTGACAATCGGAAAGCAAAAACTTCATTTCTCGATTGTCTTTCAGTAGCCCTTGAACTGTAATTTACATAACACAGACACTTCGATCTCATGAACCGTGATCTAATAACGAAGTAGTTAAATGACTTTATTATATATGCGTTTTTATTTGGGGGAGAAATGGTCGCAATCAAAATGAGGGTGGTTTAATGTAATACTTCTCAAAGAGACGTACTGACTAACAGACACTATTCCTCCAAACTATTAAATATTGACCTCACTCGGTCGATAATCATTTTATAATACAACAATGTGTGTATGTGCGTGTGAGTGTGTGAACTTTTCATTTATCAGGGTGTTTACTTTCTTTTTTCGCTTCCCGTTTAAGTTCCCGATTGAATAGTTCTGCATCGGAAAACTCGGTCAGTATAGAAACTTCGTTGTCAGAATATTCACTCTCTATCATTAAAACGCATCGATTTTGCTAGGCCTTGCCCTTAAATTGAGTTATTTTGATAACAGCAACTGTTAAAAGGACACCAAATTCATGAGTAGATCCTTTTACAAAAATATAATGATCTAAATAGCAAGATCGGGCTTTCATGTCAAACAGTTAAAAACGATTCTCCAAAAAATCGTGTTTGACAATAAATTAGTGTTTTTCTTTCTCGTAGGAATATTGCTTTGGCGGTGCTGGAGAAACTCATAATACCAGGACCACACGATGGTATTTTTGGTGACCTTGCTTCTATAAACATTCAGCGTGCACGAGATCATGGCATACCAGGCTATATCGAGATTTCAAAACTTTGTGGTGGTCCAGCAGCTACAGGTACCGGCTTCAATGATCTTACAGATATACCATTTGCTCAGCGGGTGAGACTGGAAGACACTTACAGAACTGTCGAGGACATCGATCTATTTGCGGGAATATTGAGTGAAAACCCTATAGAAGGCAGTGAGATGGGAAGAACCGCCACCTGTCTGTTTCTCAAACAGTTTAAGGACTGCCGCGCTGGTGATCGCTTCTGGTATGAGAGAGACGACCCTCTCACAGGGTTTACCATAGGACAACTGACCGAGATAAGAAAGGCCACTTTAGGTCGAGTGATATGTGACAACTCAGATGGCGTGTTCACTATTCAGCCCAAGGTCTTCTTGCGAAGGATTAACAATAGTGTAAATGATGATGTGTCCTGCAGCGATCTGCCAATTGTCGACTTGAATGTTTTTAAAGAGAGTAAGTACTTTTTGCTATCTATTTTCATTCTGGAAATTCTACTGCCGATGGAAAAGAATTCTTTTTTTTTTCTTCGAATATTTTGAAAATGTTTTAACAAATTACCCCGAGAGTAAATATTCCACCAAACTTGTCTTAAAAGTTAACGTAACTAGGTTTGCACCGTCTTATGAAACTTTGGCAGTTACAACCTTGAATGTAATGTGCAGCGTCTTCTAACTGGTCGACAGTAATTTAGAAGTAGAAGATTCAGAGGAATAGTCCGCATCGCTATTCTCTCTCTTCCCCAGATCGGTAACCAAGAATCGGAATGTGTGGGAAATGAGCTCGCTGAGACAGACGTAAGGCTCGTGAAAACAAAAGGGTAGCTGTAATATTTTCTTCTGCTCCCTTTTCGCGCTGTCAATCACCAATAACAAGAAATACTACAAAATTCTAGGAAAGATGGCGATAGTTTATAATGCAGAACAAGTACTAAGTGAAATATTAATTTCTTATGTCTTGATTGTTAGGTCCCAAATATTCCGGTGCTCCTAAATTTTCCCGGAGTGGTGGTTTTGGCGGAAATGTCGCTGCTTGAAGTTTTCCCAGGGATCCATTCTCGAATTTGTTCCATGCAAGATTTTATTTTAGTTAGTCAAAAACGATGTAGTTGATGTTAATAATGAATGTAACACGCCTGAGTTACAACCTACGCGGCCGTCGAATAGCTACTTTGATAACCAATATTATAATTGATAAAGGATTAAATTGCCTTGTTAGTCAATAAGTATAAGCAGTCATTAATTGTTTTTTTCAATCGATCCTTCTCTTTTTAGGAAACGCACGATAAATTGCTCTATTCAGGAAATGTCGTCTGCTGTTTTATAACTATTGGGTGTTTGCCAGGGTTGAAATAGAGAATCGGAACATATTGCTTCTCCTTAGCAGCTTGTTTATTTCCTCTTCTATGAAAGAGAACCCAAAGATCATATTCCGCCGAAACTTTCCCGCGTTAGTTACATGTAAAACTAGTAAATTTGTAACAAAAGAAACTTCGTTATTATTGCCGCAGACTCCGTGGCACTTACTGAAACCTCCAATTAATTTCATCAGTCGATGAGGCGACTCGCTCACCGATGTGGGATATAATTTCGGTCAAGTAAAGATCTCTACCTTCAGTACTTCTCGTGGAAACGCTCCTCAGTTGTATTACTCGATAGCATTGTGTATTAGTTTGATGTGGTTTTATTGTTTACACCAACTCGGCTGGAAACAGAATTAGAACGCACTATTCCGTGATTCGACGTGACTATTTGATAATTAGATTAATTCTTGTTTATCGGTGAAATGAAAATTTACGTTTTGAATAAAACAAAATCGTTCCTCTTCGACTTTTCAGCAGATATATTTAACTTTTATATTCCATTTATCTCTAGCAGTGAGTTAAAAAAATACACATCTTTCTTATATTTTCTTGGAAACAAAGGTATCTTGTTGCATACATTGGCGAGGAAAACAAAAGTATCAAATTACAAACGTTGGCGTGAAAAGTAATGCTACAAAATGAACGAAACTCGGGATACCATACCACAATAAATTTAAAAACCGTCTTGACAAACGGTAATTGTAAGTTATTTTTGGGCAAAACACAAGCATGAAACATACACACGGCTAAGATTATGTCTTATCAAGTTTTTTTCCGCTCATATTCTGCAAAGGGGAAAAGGCCTAATTGACTACCAAGGGAGAGAACAACAGGGGTGAGGACCTGTGTGACTACTGCATCAGAGCCGTAAATTACACTGCAATATCTGAGATTGTTTCACTAGTATTGTTAACACTAACGGTGGCAACAGAATAAGAACGTGCTATTCCGTGACTCGACGTGACTATTTGATAATTAAATTAGTAATTGTTTATCGATGATATGAAAATTTGCCTCTTGAATGAAACAAAATCATTCCTCTTCCTTTTTCTTAAGTTATTTAGCATTATTTCATTTTTCTCCAGCAGGAAAAAAAGCGAACAAATCTTCCTTTATATGTTTTCGAGAAAACAAGGATATCATGTTACAAACTTTGCGAGGCAACAAAAGTATCAAGTTACAAATCTTGGCGTTAAAAAAATAAAATCATCACGTTTGCTACTTCAACGTATTAATGAATTTAAAATGAACGAAATTCAACGTAAAACACCACAGTAAAATTTAAAAGCCGTCTTGACAAACAGTAATTGTAAGTTATTTTTGGGCCTTGAATGAAAATACGCACATTTGCCTTTGGCAAAGTCAACAAATGTAATCAAATTAAATCGAGCAGCCAATGAAATTTAGCTGCTCCCACGGTTATTAAATTCTTTCCAACTAAAGCGTCACGTCTGTAAGCGGTATCACAAGGAAAAAACTAGAATAAATAACATTGTATTATTTCCGTAGGGAAAAGGACATGATGATGATTAAGCCTAATTTTTCGATAAACAATATTAAAGTTTTTTTTGTCTTGGATCACGTCACTCTGACGCGTGATGACGTGAGGGACGTGATTTAGTTGTTTGCCGGTTCCTTGCCATCCGCCATTTTGGAAAGTGGAAGGAAGAAAAACAAGTGATTACGTTTGTGTTCATCAAAGCTGTAAAGAGTGTTGCAGTGTTCACGTTTACGCTGAACACTGCCTTTCGGAAACTGCGCTCACAAACTAGCGAAACAAACCGCACACACACGCACCACACCGTTAGCAAGGGTCCAACACTAAATCGAAGCCTCTAGTACGTGAACGCTTATTTCGGTCGGGCCAGCTTGCTAACCGTAGTATCTGAGCACAAAGCTCTTGCATAAAGCATTTGAAGTTGAATTGAGTTATTGAGAAGTTATACTGTTGGAAAGACTGGTCAGAGACGAATCGAAGGAAGACCTAAGCTGATTTGTGGGGGGAGTATTGAAAGGTAAGACTTATCAGTTTTATAACTTACATGATGATTTCTCTGATGCAATATCGGGCCTCCGTGGGTTTGCACGATGTATTTTTAAAAGCCAAAGAATTATCGCATTGTGTAAAAGGGCATTTTTGGTGGACTTTGTGGTTTATGTTTTATCTGGAAGCGATATACCTGCCTGCATTGCAGAGACAAGTACGTTTATGGCAAATTAATTATTTTGCTGGGCTTTGGTTTACTCAAATGTCGCTGTATAGCTTCTACTTTCCGTTGTTAATTAGATTAGCTAACGATGTTGAAACGAAGCCTGGACCTCTCTTTTTTATGGAGTCGTCAGAAACAGTTAAAAGTAATCATATGTCATCGGAAATCAACCAAACGTGCGATAGTCCGTCCATGTTGGTGTTAGCGTTCAGATTGGCTCAGCTGGGATTAAGACCATTAGATGTTGGTGGTGCAGGAGATTGTTTCTTTAGAGCAGTTTCACATCAGGTATATGGCACTGCAGCTTATCACTTGGACGTACGCGCAGTTGGTATTGAGCATTTGAGGTATCACCCTGAATCGTTTATTGAAAGCAATATTGAATACTCGTGGTTGGAATATTTAAATAACATGTCTAGACAGGGAACTTGGCGTGACAATCTCATTATACAAGCAATTGCTAATGCATTAAACTGTACAATTTATATCATTGAAAGCGCTGAAAACTTTGCAGAGAGTAATGTGATAAATCCTGTCAATATGCAGGGAAGACCCAGGGCGCTTTATATAGGTCATTTAGATGAAATTCACTGATTACGTTTCAACAACACCAATCGAGAATGAAGAATCAAATGTATATTTACAAAGACATCAGAGTGAAATTCATACTCAAGGTCAAATATTAGCGAAACAACCTGAAGAAACTATACTACTAAATGAGAAAAATCAAGCATGTAACACACAGATGGTCAACCCAATAATCCAAAAATCTCCGGATACTTCTGTTACCAGTGATGTTCTGAAAAAACGTAAAGAATTCATGAGGCAATATATGAAGGAGAAAAGGGCTAATAGGCAATTCAGAGAGGAAGAAAATAAGAAGAAACGACAAAAACGGAAAGAAAATCTTGAAAATCACGGGAATGTCAAAGGTAAGCTTCTAACACGTATAAAATGGCAAATCCAGAGAAGGTCAAACAGATGGAGAAACAAACAAAAGCAAAAAGACGAGAATGTAATCTAGCTAAAGTTAAGGAATGCCAAAGACGACGTTTTGTCAAATATAAAGAAGCAAATCCTGAGAAAGTCAAACAGATGGACATAAAAACAAAAACAAAACGACGAGAAAATAATCTAGAAGGAGTAAGAAAACGTCAAAGACAAGATTTTAAAAAGTATAAACAGGCAAATCCAGAAAAAGATCAACTAACCTACAAAAGAAACAGAGCTTGCCTTCAAAATATGATGGATAATTCACAGAATGGAATTTATGTTCAAGGCAAGAGCCAGAATTCTAAACAGAATGGGAAAAAGACAAAAGAATTTTAAGTCAAAAATAAATTCCTACAAGAGACTGCCAAGCCTAAACGAAAAAGAAATGATTATTTAAAGGAGGAAACTAAAGAACAAGGTTGCCACAGTAAAGAATGTTTCCATGACTTAACTGTGTCGGAACTGACTAAAATGTTTCACGAGAATATCAAATGTGGTCCGGAATATATCTGTACTTCCTGTGATCAGTTATGGTACAGATCATCTGTGAAAAATGTAATCTGGACCTTTACAAAATGTGCCCACAAAACATTCTTACATTATGCCTGACTGGAGTCAAGAGTATAAGTGATACCGAGTGGATTTGTTCTACATGTCACTCTAACCTTAAAGAAGGTAAATTACCAAGTTGCGCAAAAGCCAATAAAATGACATTTCCTGACAAACCAGAAGTATTTAATTAGACTGTTCTTGAAGAAAGGCTCATATCACCACGTATACCATTTATGCGGATTAGGGAATTACCTACTGGTGGTCAATTGAGTATTCATGGGAATGTTATCAACGTACCAGCTGATGTCAACTCGACTGTAAATGTTCTCCCTAGGCCAGTAAATGAATCCCAGACAATTCCAATCAAACTAAAAATACGTCTTAGTTACAAACATTACTATCAATTTCAGAGCATCAGACCTTGCAAAGTGTTAGAAGCTGCAAAATATTTAGTTCGGACTAGCAAATTATTTCAGAATGAAGGTGTACAAGTTGCTGACAATTGGTTGAATACACTAAATGAAAATGATGGGGAGATGTCACATTTTCTTGAAAGGCAGCATGTGTAAAGCTCAAATACAGTTGAAGATGTGTATGAAAAACATACGAACCAGGGTGAAGAGAATATGTTTTTAGAGAATGCTAATGACAACAGTGACAATGACAGCGATGATGAATGGTGTGAAGAAACAGTACGCCCATCAGGAATTATGGACACTTTGCTACAAGAACCAGACATGACTGAACATGGGGATAACATAATGAGCTTTGCACCAGCTGAAGACAACAGACCTTTAGGAATATTTATTGATAAAGATTCAGAATTTTTGTCATTTCCCTCGATATTTTGTGGAAAACGAAGAGTTGATAATAGTGAAAGATTAGTTCCTGTGCATTACAGTACCATCTGTAAGTGGGAGTTGCGAAGTCAAGATAGAAGAGTAGCACAGAGCGTCCCCAACATTTTTTATAAGCTGAAGAAATTACAAATCAAGCAAATTCAAGGCAGTGCATCACTTTCTCTTCGCAAGTGCAAAAGAAAGGGTAAAAAGTATACAGCCGGCGATTTGAAATCAGCTGGTTCTTGGGAAAAGTTGATACACCTTGATGAGGGCTTCAGAGTATTTAGAAATCTAAGGGGCTCCCCTCCTTACTTTGAGAGATGCAAAAAGGACTTGTTTGCAATGATTCGTCAGCTTGGTACATTTGCTTAAGATATTAGGGCGGCTTGTTGATAAGAAAAATTGCACTGACGACGAAATCCAAGTTATGACATGGCAAAAGAAATCAGACTTAATTAAAAGTGATCCTGTCACTTGTACTAGGAACTTTGAACACATGGTTCAATTGTTACTTCGTGACATTTTGAAAAGTACACTGAAGCCCATTGGTGAAATAGTTGACTTTTTCTATAGAGTTGAATTCCAACAACGTGGTTCTCCGCACATACATTCTTTATTCTGGGTGAAAGATGCTCCTCAATATGGAAAAAAATTCAAATGAAGATATTGCTAAATTTGTTGATAGGTTTGTTGTATTTAAGGTTGACTCAGGAGAACTGGGTGATTTAGTTAATTTACAAAGACACCAGCACTCAAAAACATGCAAAAAACAGGGTCATAAGATCTGCAGATTCAATTTTCCATTACCACCAATGCCAAGAACAATGATTTTAGAACCTCTCGCTGAAAACACTTTTAATGAGAATGAGAAGGATTTAGTGAAGAAAAATTACGAGAAAATAAACGAACTATTAGACAATTTAAAATACAATGATAAAATGAACTTTGAAGAATTTCTCGTAAAACTGAACAACGATATATCATGGCTGTGAGATATTCACTAAAGCGTGACACACTTCTGCTAAAAAGATCTCCATCTGGAATGAGAATCAATAGTTACAACTCGGATTTGTTGAAAGCCTGGCAAGCTAACATGGATATACAGTATATCTTGGATCCTTGTGCTTGTGCTGTTTATATTTTGTCATATATTACTACAGGACAAAGAGGAATGAGCAAATTACTAAGAAAAGCATCAGAAGAAGCAAGCTCTGGTGATAAAGACATCATAAACAAAGTCAGACACATTGGAAACAAATTTCTAAATGCTGTTGAGGTCAATGCACAAGAAGTAGTGTATTTGGTTTTGCAGATGCCTTTAAGAAGGTCATCTCGGGAATTCCAGTTCAGTTATTAATACGTCCAATCCAGAAGAAAGAACATTCCTTTTAAAAACAATGGATAAGCTTCAAGAACTACCGAATAGCTCTGAGAACATTGAGTCAGGTAACTTGATCAAAAGATACCAAAGGAGACCAAAAACATTAGAAGAATTATGTCTAGCTGATTTTGCAGCATGGTATAACTGTGACAAGCAAAGTAAAAGGCAGGTAGAACATATGGGTCAGGTTAAAACATCTCTTTCTGATGATTACTTGCCCGAAATTGATTTTAGTGATAATGTTGATGATGATCTCACCAATGATAAAACAGAAATGTGTGAAGAATATGACCTAAAAGGTGGATTGAAACTAGTGAAAAGACAAAAATCTAGAATCATTCGTTCAGTAAGATTTAACAAAAACAAGGACCCTGAGAATTATAGCAGAGAATAGTCAATGCTGTACACTCCTTGGAGGAATGAAAACAAGGATCTTATCCAAGACCGTGAAACTTTCCAAGAAAGATATGAGCAACTCAAGAACACAATAGCCCACAACAAACGGCAATATGATTACCATGCAGAAGTGCTTGATGATGCAATAGAAAATGTTGAACTGGAAGAATTTGTGGATGTGGCCCCAAATACACAACATAGAGATGAAGACCAAGAGATAGGGACAAAACCAAGTCCATTATTTGGATGCTTTGATCCAGGCACAAATAAACAGCACAACCAATATGATTTAATGGATGATATTGGTATCTTTCCAAGAACCAATGATGATGAAGATCTTGTAGTAAAACGCATGACTGATGATGATTTTAGAAAACTTGTTCGTTCACTTAACGTGAAGCAAATGGAATTTTTGAGTTATTTTTTTGTAAAAAAAATACCTCTTAGTTGGCACGTCGGGTATGTTATGGACGGGTCAATGGGTGAGTGAGTGAGTGAGTGAGTGAGAGATGTATGTATGTCACACCAATCAGATTGGATCTACTATGAACAGCCAATCAAATTTCTTGTTGTAAAGGTAAATGATTCGTGAGAAACACAAGGTATGTAAAACACAAGGACTTTGGTAATTGAAAAATAAAGAGTGACGTGTACGTTGCCGGTTTGTGATTTTTAGTCCGGTTTGGAGGGGAGTGTGACAGTTACATACGTACATTGGGTTGTTTTAGAGTGCATAATTTTCAGTGTAATGGTGGCTAGTTATGAACGAGATGAGTCTTGAGTTTTGAAGCAGTTCATGAGTAGTAGGCAAATGGCACGAGTTATTTTTATTTTTAATTACAAAGGGTAACTTGATACTTTTGTTTTCACGAATCGTCGGTTCTAGTTCTTAGGACATGTTTTAGAGGAGACGAGACTATTTAGATTTGAAGCAGTTCTAACGTTTACAATAGTAAGTGCAGGTAACAATTGTTTTGTTCTTATTGCATGCAAATATAACGAGATATTTTTATTTTTTAGTTACAATGGGTAATTTGACACTCTTGTTTTTCACATGGTAGTAAATTCAATTAGAGCTGACGAATCGTCGCGACTTGTTCCCACGAGATGTTTGCTATTTTTAGTTACAAATGGTAACTCGACACTTTTGTTTTTCATATGGGAGTAAATTCAATTAGAGCTTACAAGTTATCGCCTATTGTTCCCAGGATATTAAACAAAAAAGCTTTCCTTTCTAGAGTGTTTTTACGTCTCTGCAGTAGCAGTTTAATATTTTTATTTGATGGGCATTTTATGACATTCTTTCCAGTCCGCTATTTTTAAAGGTAAAAAGTATGAAAACTGTTCAAATGTTCTTTGAAGACTGTGTGGCACCAAGTTAAAGTGCAATTCAATTAAATCAGACTTTCAACGTGTCAGAGAGGTTTTTTCTCTTTCTTTAAATTTTCGGTGAAGTAGTGTTGTTGCGTTGTGTTGTGTAAAAAGGGTAAACTTACTACTCGTATAAAATGCAAAAGTTCTCTTAACTTAAGTATTTTTGAGCAAAAATTCCTCTTGGGGGCTGGAAGGCTTCCCGAGGGGGTACTCCCAGAAAAATTGGTTGGGGGTGTGCGGCCCGCTTCCCAAAACCCTTACCCTGTTTATGACCAAAATCTGCGATATTCCTTACCCTATTTATGACCTGACCAAAAATTCGAAACCCTATTTACGACCTGACCCTCAAATCAAAACCCTGATTCAGACCTGCGTTATAATTAGCTCCCTATTTCAAACCAATGTTAAATTACCGCAAACATATAAATTTGTGAAGGGCTTTTGTTGATTTTCTTTTCGATAATGATGAAAAAGTGGCTTCTTCTTAAAGCATACCCATATCAAGGCTAGAGTGCAAAAACCGTACCCTATTTATGACCAAAATGGCCAAAATCAGCTAAAATCGATACCCTATTTATGACCAAAACGGCTGAAAAACCATACCCTTCGGTGCCGTACAGACCTATATAGTCCATATAAGATCACGTAGTCCTTCCCCGGGGAAGGGCTACGTGATCGATGAGTGAGGGAGTTATGCATGTGCGCGTGTCAGACCAATCGCAGTGTGGGTTGTATCAAAGAACGAATAAAATTGCCTGTTAGAAAATAAGATGGTATCTACATTAATCTGGAGACGTGTCAGATTACTGTAGTTTGTTCAGTCAAACATTTTATGGCTTACTATTTAGTTATCTTACCATTACCGATGTAACATCGTATGTACATCATAAACTCGCAGTTTCTTTCTTGCTGTACATCGCAACCAAAAAAACTTGTCAAATCAACCAAATCATTACTGTAAACAGTTCCATGAATGCTCCTATCTCCGAGACTTATAGTTCACAAAAAAATAACTCTTGCACGCCTTGCGTGCCTATGTTTCTATCATGTCTTGAATTCGATCAAAACTAGTGATGAAGCACTTACACTTTTTTTAAGTGGTGGGGCTGGCGTTGGCAAAACTACAGTTACTAATGCTTTATATGAAGCTTTGATCAGATATTTGAATAGTATACCAGGTGAAAACCCTGACGACATTAAAGTACTTAAAGTAGCACCAACAAGAAAAGCAGCATTTAATATAAGTGGTAACACTCTTCACTCTGCTTTTAAAATACCTGCTAACCGAGGTTTTGAGTATTGCACACTTGATAGAGACAGACTTAACACTATCAGAGCACAGCTGAGGAAACTTGAGGTTATTTTCATTGACGAGATTAGTATGGTAGGCAGTGGCATGTTCACGTTCTTGAATTTACGCTTACAGCAGATCATGAGCACACCAAAACCCTTTGGAGGAGTTAATTTGATAACTGTTGGTGACCTGTTTCAGTTAAAGCCAGTTTTTGACAAATAGATTTTTGAGAATTCAAAAGATGCCTATAGTGCATTAGCCACGAATATTTGGCAAAAACATTTTAAGATGTATGAATTGTCAGAAATTATGAGACAGAAGGATGACAAAGAATTTGCAGAGCTTTTAAATCGCCTAAGAGAAGGAAAACACACAGAACAAGATATTGAGGTCCTAAAAGGGAGGATTTTAAAATTAAAGCCCGGTAAAAGTGATTATCCCATGAACATCACTCACTTGTTTAGTACTAACCAAGCAGTAGATGGTCACAATGTTAAAATATTTAACAACTCCAAAAATATGGCAAGCCGTTTGTAGCAAAATTTAATCCTTGCGATATATGTTTAATCCTTTAAATAACGGTTTTATTTAAAGATAGAAAAAGGCATTCAATCCAATGGTAAATAAAATTTTTGGTTCAATTCAATCTTTTAATTTTCACGATTCAATCCAATACCTGGAATATTGATTCAATCCAATACCTAAAATATTGATTCAATCCAATACCTGGAATATTGATTCAATCCAATACCTCGAATATTGATGCAATCCAATACCTGACATATTGATTCAATCCAGTACCTCAAATATTGATTCAATCCAATGCCTCAAATATTGATGCAATCTTCCCGGGCCGAGCGCGGCCAACAGGAACGAGAGTAACTGAGCACTAGAGAGCATTGAAAACATGGCGGGCGAAGGAGAACTAGATTTAGAAGTTGAGTTTCCTAAGTTTCTTGCAGACATCTTGGATAAAACGGCAATAATTTTTGAGAATTTTGACTCAGAAGTTGCAGAAGCGCACGCCGAAGTTCTTGATCAAACCATTAGTCTGCTTAGGTAAATGAGACATTGCTAAAACCGAGACACAAGGGACACGGAAAATTTAGATTACATTACCGCCGCTTTTGTAGATGTAAGTTAACCAATTTTTATGTGACAAACATATTTGTTTATTAAAAGCTGTGTGTGCTAGCTTTTTGTGGCAAATAACATAAACTGTGCCAAATTTTGCTACCACATTGGTCTTTGGTATTGTGCATATTTCTGCTGTCCAGTCATTACTGGCACACTAAACTTTGAACTGTAAACAAAATTTTTGCTGTGCCGTGTGCACAGTCAAACATGTTTCTCACAAAAACTGCTTGTGTAAACCTGGCTTTAAGTTATTTTTGAAATAAGAACCTTTACATTTTACAAGACAGCAATCATTGAACATTGGGATGTGTTTTAAGTTTTTCAATGTTGTTGTCTCATGTTTTGCATTATTTAACCCACATGTGGTACTTCTTTCCTAAAAACGATGTTTTTCTTGATATTCTATGACAAACATGGCACCAATTTGTTGTGAATATTATCGGGTACCCAGGGCTCAAGGCTAACACTACTACCAACTAGCCACACATTTCAGTTTTGAATAGTAGATTTTGCACTTTCACTAGCCATTGTGACAATCATGATGGAATGGAGTACTGGTCTACTGGATGAAAACAAAATTGAGAATTATCCTGACAAAGTAAAACTGAAGAGAATAGAAACTAATGAAAACAGGGAAACTATGAGTGGATTTCGTGGAAATAATTGCCTTAATAAGCATATGATAAATATTTAACTTTTAAAGGGAGATAAAAGAAAATGACAACACTGATAAAAGTACATCAGAGATTGAACATAAGCATATTCAAGAAAAGCAGGATTCGTGTTTGTGGGAGTGAAATTTTCTTAGTGATTATTATTAACATTTTAGATACAACAAGAAATGTCCAAGATTGACCACTCTTATAAAAAAGTCAGTGAAGCTATGTATGAAAAAGGCTAGCTGGTGCAAAGTTAGTTTTGGCTAGTGATATGAGTCCTGTTAGTAGCCATTACGCCAGTGCATCAAGTGGTTAGTCTTGTGTCCTGGGTACTTTTGAAAATAAGATAACAAATTAACCTTACAACATTTTAACATCTGTTTTGATAAGCACCTGAAAAATCTACAAGGCAGAGTAGTGCACATGGCAGTTATCAAATGCCCTGATTTCTCTTCAGTTTAGTTGTGTTGCTAGAAGTTAGGCATTCTGTAATTCAAGCAGTTTCTGAGTTTTGTATATCAATGAAAAGGAAGATGAGAAAATAATTTACTTGATACAGGGTGAGGTTTTCTGTTGTGAATTGAGTTGCCAAAATACTTTAAGGGTCATAATCTCCTTTACCCAGCCCACACACATGTAGTATTATGCAATTGTCAGTTGCCCAAGTTTAACTGTCACTAGTTCTAGAGCCTCTTGGAAGATGTCTACTCCCATTTGACTTGATTATCTTAAGGGATCTAGCCTTTCCAATACAAATGACTGCACTGAATCATGTTGTCCCAGGTCAATTTCTTCAACTACAATATTGTTATCACTGTCCAATGGAGTTGGACCATCAGGATCATCACCATAGTATTCAAAATCATATGACTTTCCATTTGAAAGGGGATTTTCAGGCTGCATCATATGATTAAGCCACATTTGGTATGGCAACCAGTTTTTTTTCTATTCTTACATTTTGGTGGTTGAAAGTTTCAGTGAACTGGCAAAGAGCAAGGTTTAACCTTGGTTGAAAAAGTAGGTGTAAGGTGGAAAGATGCACTGAATTATCAGTGTCCAGGATGCCTGACAATTCCATACTACAAAAAGTGTAAAAGTACAAGTGGGAAGCACAACGGAAACATCCTTCCACAATCTTTCAATTTGTTGATGGCCCTGCAGTGAAGCTGCCCCTCTCCTCTCTTCTAACCTGCTCCATTGTATCGCACACACTAACGTTTTCAACACCATGATCTACTCGTACTCTCGAAGGCCAAAATTCTCCGTCTCTCTTAACGGCATCCAGAAACAATTCAAGAACGGTTTCTGCTTTATTGTTGGCACTACATTTCAAAAACATTATTCTCCGAGAAAATCCGTCTATACAGCCGAATTAGTATTTTCCATCGGATCAGAGAGTGATGTCCATCCAGATGCCAAAGCGAATTTACACACCCCATCTCAAGACAGTATTTTGGGGATCTAATTTTGCTAACCTTTCTCTTATTCTTCTCCGTTGAACCCGTAACCCAATGGACTTAAAGAGACCTGCAATGAAATTATATCCATACTCTTGAATGATTTCGGTTCCTTATCAGGTAAGCTGTTGAAACCCCTCATATCTTCTCAGCCATACTCTGTCAATCTTCTGTGAATTGTCCATTTCCAAACTCCAATCATCTTTGTTATCGTTTTCCAGATGAATCCTAGTCCTCAAAGTTCCTCGAACACCTCAACAAGAATTTTACGAAATGGTCTTCCATGATTCCAACTTCTGAGTCAAAATTCTCAAAAATTATTTCCGTTTTATCCAAGATGTCTGCACGAAACTTAGGAAACTCAACTTCTAAATCTAGTTCTCCTTCGTCTGCCATGTTTTCAGTGCTCTCTAGTGCTCAGTTGCTCTCGTTCCTGTTGGCCGCGCTCGGCCCAGGAAGATTGCATCAATATTTGAGGTATTGGATTGAATCAATATTTGAGGTATCGGATTGAATCAATATTTCAGGTATTGGATTGCATCAATATTCGAGGTATTGGATTGAATCAATATTCCAGGTATTGGATTGAATCAATATTCCAGCTATTGGATTGAATCATGAAAATTAAAAGATTGAATTGAACCAAAAATTTTATTTACCATTGGATTGAATGCCTTTTTCTATCTTTAAATAAAACCGTTATTTAAAGGATTAAACATATATTGCAAGGATTAAATTTTGCTACAAACGGCTTGCCATACAAAAACCAAAAAGTAAACATTTGTGCAGTTGACATTTTAATTGGAGATCTATCCGATGAACTAAAAGAGAAAATGAAACAAAAAATCCCAAATGATCCAATCAAAACCATGGGATTATTTTCTGTTTGTTCTGTCCATGTTGCAGCAAAGTATGACCTAACAACAAATGTGTCTGTCCTTGATGGTATGACTAATGGAGCAGAATGTACAGTTGAAAAAATTGACTACGGAGTACCTGACTCTATTAGACCAAGTGTTATATGGGTAATGTTTAAGGATCCTAATATTGGTCATTATTGGCGAAGAGAGTATTCACATTTGTATAATGTACAAATACAGAGCACTTGGACACCCATAGTGGAAATCACAAGACAATTTAGATTGTACAAAAGAAATCAAGTTCAAGTTCTTCGTAGACAATTCCCTTTACGACCAGCTGCAGCCAAAACAATACATCGTTGTCAAGGTGACACACTTGATGCAGCAGTTGTTGACTTACCAGCTTCAACAAGAGAACATATGCATTATGTTGGTCTGGGCAGACTTCGGAATATTTCAGGATTGGATATCTTAAATTTAAATGAGAAAAAGATAGCAGTTAGCAAGAAAGTTGCAGCTGAAATGTCTAGACTAAGGTCAGAAGCTTCTCTAAAACCATGCATTCCCTTTCTTTATGAAACATCAAGTAATGAAAACAACTTGAAACTTTTGTTCCAAAATGTAAGATCCTCAGTTGCATCTCCATATTGAAGATGTAGTATGTATTTACAGTGTACAAGCAGCACATGTGAATATATTCGTTGAGACAGCGTTATGTTCAAGGGACATTGATGATGCATATGACATGACTAATTTTCGCCTCTACAGAAATGATTATGATCCACAGAATACTACTCGAACAACATATGAAACAGCTGTGTATATCAGAAATGATGTAGAGTGCACCTGTGACCCCTATAGATGGAACTACAACAATACAGACATGACTGTTGCTATAATCAATTTACCTGGTTGTATCAATGTATATGTTGTTGGAATATATCGCTCAAAATCAGAAGTTCCATTTTCTAAATTAATTGAAGCTTTGGAACACTTACATCGGACTATTCTTTGTGAACCACAGACTCCAGTCATAATTTTAGGAGACTTTTATGGAAACTACCTCTGAACAGAAAGCTCTTGTGGGATATATGATCAAGCAAAAGGGTTACACTCAGCTGATAAAACAGTTCACAACAGATTATAAAACTCAGATAGACCACATATACAGTAATATTCCACATCAAGTTCAAAGTTCTGGTACATTAGAGTCATACTATAGTGATCATAAACCCATTTTTGTCAGTCTAAATCTAAGCAGCTAGAGCACATCGTTTTCTATTGTTGGGTATTGTGTCAGGATTTGTAGGAATGATTATATTATTGGTTGTAAGTCTGTTTTCTTTTTTAGTTTTCTTGAGCACAAGTTTCTTATTTTCTTATTCGGGGTTGATTTTTAATAGCATTGACCACTTGTATACCCATGTAATTTAAAGATATACATAAGAAAAGTAAAGGTTGTAGGGGAGGAAAATACAAGATGAACAGAATAAAATGTGTTATTTCTTATTGGAAACAACGATAATGAAAATGACCTCACTCTCAAGAGTGAGGTCACTGTGTGCTGTGGTGAGGTAGTGACGGGTCACTACCTGGAGTCAACATGCAGGGCATTACAGTTGAATGTAAGTTGGTAACATGTTTTTGGAGGGGTTGGGTAATTATTTGAACTTAAATTAAGTTCGATATTAGGGCGGCATAAAATATTTTTTTCTGAAATGTCAACTTGAAACAATGTCCTAATCAGTTGTTTTTGTTATTCATTATTTTTGTAGACTGCTGTTTGAGTGAAATATGTCTGAAGTTTCATGATTTCCCTACCAAATGATCTCAGTGGACTCTTAATGCATTGCCAGGACACCGAAAGCACAGTGGATACAACCCTTCATTGTACCTTCTAATTCAAGACCTTCAAGAACAGTAATTGCACATTTAAGTTTGTACATGATTGTATATGTTCCACACATGCATGCCCCATGACAACATGTTATGGTATGCACCAGCTCTGAAACCAACAATGGATGCTACTCTAAATATGCTGCTAAAGACACCTTCCGGAAACCATTCTCCATAGTCTACGTTTCTATTACTAAAGAAGAATTCCAAAAACGATTATGGATGTCACGTTAAATATGCTGTTCAAGTCATCTGCAAAAAGATCTGTGCAAATCAGACTCTGCTGTGTCTCAAACTTAGAAAGACCATGAATGGAACTCTGAATAGACATGTCCATCTACGAGTATGGAAAGTCACTTGGGTGGTCTTCTTAATCCAGTAAAAAGACACTAAAGAGCTTACTCGATCAAAAACAGTGCCTAGGCATATTATACACGGTTAGCTGTACATGTGGTACACAAAATGGAAATCAAAAGAACAAACATCAGCTAACCAAGTTACTGTCATTTATGCTGTTAATATATTAAATAAATAACCCTAATTTAGCCTCGGTCACTTTACAAAGCATAAAGGTTAGTGGACTAAGTAATTCAATGTCAGGAACAAATGATTCAAATCAAACATAACAAGGTTAAAACCCTAGCTGGCAGAAGGCAAACCAGTTGGCT
>NW_028301577.1:23385000-23407500 GCF_042242905.1 Orbicella faveolata | reverse complement strand
AAAACTTCTGAAAGCACTTATTTAACCCTTTAACCCTTAAAGGACCTTCCTTTGACAAGTAAAATCGTCCGGCGTTAGACAGAGTAAAATCTACAACTGACAAGTTAGGGATGAAAGGGTTAATTTTCCGGGTAACATGTCTTCAACTGGTGTTTCAACTTCGTCTTGCTGTTGAAACCATGCTTCAAAATGTTTCATTTCTTATGCTTGTATAGTGCTCGAAAGTCCACGTAAACAAGGCATTGTACCTTTCTTATGCTTTAAAATCTGAGTCGGAAAGATCAAACAAAACTTTGTTGCCAGTTTTTTGTATTTTTCGGAACAGCCGCCTCGTCGGTGGATAAAACTTGCTCTTCCGTAACTGAAGCGAAACGGGAAGCCATTTTGTTTTTCTCCGTTTGCTCAGAGGGGAATAGTACTTGCTATTAACCTCCGAGCTAGCCAATCGGAATACGCGGAAAGCACTATTTACTTTTGTGGTATATATAAATATGTGTTGTTATTATTATGCTTGTTCCCGCAGCTCCCAAATCTAATGCAATTACACTAGGAAACATTCTGATATCCATTTAATGTCCTAGGTTTGTCCACAAGCCAATCTTAACCTAGTTACCTTTTTTTTCCAAAACCCATGTGGTCAAATCCAGGTACGGAGAAAGTACAAACGTCATGTCCAACTACTTGAAATGTCTAAAGAGCAAACAAATCAAAATAAAAGTCTAATAGTTCTCTGGCGATAACAATGCTATATTAGGTGATTCCAACTTTTGAGTCTGTCAGTGGAATTCTAAAGTGGGACCAAGCAAAAGGAAGTTACTGAGGGGTACTTTTCTGTGTTGCTGTTTATTATGCTGTACAAAGTGGTTTCAACTTTTAAGTCTGTGGAGAAAACCCTAGTGTGTGACCATTCAAATGAAAGCTACTGAGCAGTACTTTTATGTGGTGTTGTTTATTGTGGCGTTCATGGTGGGTCTAACTTTTAAGTCTGTGGAAGAAATCTTTAAGTGTGACCATTCAAATAAAAGCTACTGAGCAGTGCATTCCAGTGTGGCTGTTTATTAAGCTGTACAAGGTGATATTAGTGGTTTGAGTCTGTCGATGGATTCTTCGAACGCAGCCATTCAAATAAAATCTACTGAATAGTTCTTTCATTCTATTCTTGTACTTCAAAAAAACCATACCTACCTGAGTCCAACACAATTTTCTTAAGGTCATCGTACTTTATCCCTGGACAAAGATTTGGTTTCTTGAGAAGATAAGAGATCTGATAAGCCGCAACACCAAACAACAGGAAAACGTTTGGGACTGGAGATGGAGTTTCTCGAGAACGTCTGCCAAGCATGTATCATATTCCTGATAAAATGAAGCAAAGAAAAAGAACTAAGCACTTTACGTCATTAAATAAATAAATAAATAAATAGATGAATAAATAAATAAGTCACTGGACTCCTGGTAAGGGAGTGAGTGAGTGAGTGAGTGAGTGAGTGAGTGAGTGAGTGAGTTAATGGGTGCGTAGTTGGCCGGGTGGGTGGGTGGGTAGGTTAGTGAGTGAATGAGTGGGTGGATGAGGGAATGAATGAATAGATAGATAGATACATGGGTGAGTCGATAGATGGATAGATGGATGGATGGATTCATGGATTCATGGATGGATGGATGGATGGATGGATGAGTGAAGTATTGTCTAGTTTAAATATATCTTGGTTTCGTTTGTCTGGCATCAATTTCGTTTGTGAACTTACCCCCACTGTTAGGCAGAACAATTTAAGGTCGTCGGCATCTAAATGGAGATTTAGGCGTGCTGCTATTGCCTTCTCGCCGGTAAACTCAGGGGCGTTTGTCTTATGACACCCTATGATTGGTTCGAGCACCGGTAACTTGGGATTAAAGAATCCGTTCGCAGCAGAGATAACATAACAGCAAATAAAACGGTAATGATCTTTGAAAACACGGTTGAACTTCGTTTCTAAAGAACAAACACAATAAGGGCTGTTTTTAATATCATTAAAACAAAGCTGAAAGAGACCAAAGCCCGAAACTTACTGTTGAGTTTTGTTTGAAGTTGGAAATAGCCATTTTCAGAGTTAGAACTGAAAATAGGAAATATGCGATATCAGAAGCTTTGGCGAAATAAACAAATAAATCTACGCTCAGTGGATTGGCGTCTGCAATACTTGACCAGCAGAGCGAGACAGCTTGTGTTTGTGCTCAGACGACTGTTACACTTCAAAAAGTGAGAACTCAGCAAAACGGAAGCTTAACCGCGGCCAACAGTTTTGACGAAAAGCACCAGCGTATGCCAGTTAAACTGTATCAACACCAGTACTTGTTGAAAGTTCCTGCTCTCAAGAAAATGAAACCAGTTATAAACAGATGTTAACCGAGCATTTTTAATCAGGAGCGAAATAGAGTAGTTTGTTTGGAAGGGTAAAACCATTTATAAACAAGATTATATATGGCTCTCTTTAGTCAATGTAAAGGCTTTAGGGCATGTATCTTCTAAAACTGTTAATTTCTATGGGAGTGTATTTTTTCTCTCCCGAAAACATCACAAACAAGTCAGAGAAAAGACATCAACGTAAGCTACATGTACCGTAACCTCCCAAAAGAAGTTGCGCGAGCTGTAAGCATGCAGGCGACTTGCTCTAATATATGAGGCCTGTCTTTTATCTGGAATATGTACGGCTTGGAAGCTCAGCTACAAAAGTATAAGCTTCAAACTAAGACATAAATACTGTCGCACCGATCGAAGCACAACGCCAATTACTTCAAGCGTTAGTCTTAGAATTTTCTGTTTTGTATCCAAAACATGCAGTGAAACTCACCGTTTAATGTCGCTAAGTTTTCGTCCTAGAGCTGTCCTTCGAAGCCGAAGTCTTAAGACTAACAAAAACAAAAAACATAGGGGCGGAATATCTTATAAATAGGGCGCCAGGCTTTTTATCCAGTCAAGCGAAACGGCTTGGAGGCCGTCCTTTTTCTTCCGTTAATCTGCACTCACGCCACATTTTATTTATGGTTTAGCATGGGAAAGGCTCGCAAGTTTTGCCAATAAATAAAAAGAAAATAAACGTACCACTAAAACTGGTGAGGGTACAAGGCGAAATGAGTTTGTGAAATGGCATTTGGCAGGACTTAAGCTCCCCCCTCTCAAATAAGCCCCTCTCCAATAACCCCCCTTTTCAGAGGAAGAAAGTTATAACCCTCCCCCTTTCTCTCTCTCTTTTAAGCCCCCTCCTTCCCCTTATTCTTCACAACCAAGTTAATGATAGGCTGTATTAGTAATTAATCCCGACCATAACACTTCATGAGGACTGATCTGGTGTGATTTATTCACGCCTTAAAAGTTCGGATTTCGTTGAAAAATAACTTGTACAACACGTGTAATATCACTCAGTTCTCCATATTAGACAGTCATTGCCCTGGTCCAAAACAGGAAGTAGGGGAGCATAACTCAAGTCTGTTTCTGCCTCCTTTTTTTTTTTGCTACTGGTAACGCGTTCCAGTAAATTAAATAGGGGCCCATTTCAAATAACCCCCCCCCCCCTCTCTATAAAGTCCCCCATTAAACTGCTTAAAATAACTAAGTCCTCCGGGGGGAGGGGCTTAATAGAGGATTTACAGTACATCGTCAAGGAAATCCAGGCTTGTCTTCTATGGAAACGTTTGATTTCAAAACGTACCCACCCCCCCCCCGCCCCCCCCAATTATGGCCATTAAAGCCTTTTCGAGCCTCCTTATTAAGAAGCTGTTTGATACACTCATCTTGATGCTTGAAAAGTGGCGTTTGAATGAGGAGATCGTGTCACTTTTTCAACAGAAGTTGTTCAAAATCTAACTATTGTCATATGTATTTCGATATTTTTCATGATCAGTCACTTCCTTTAGTCTGAAAAGTTGCATTTTTGTTCAGATAATCATATTTGTAAGGGGACATTAACTTTATTACTCACCAATGTTGTGAGCCCTTGTTTCTCCATTATACCTACGAAATGAAGTAAACGTGAACTCAACTTCGTCGCAAAAGGACGGAAACAGTGTTATATCGGACAGAAATGGTGATACATCGAACAGAAACAGTTGATTTTATAATTAACCTAGTTTTAACAATTATTCACCTCAGTGTGGGTGATTAGTGGTGGATATTTACCAAGCCGTGAAGAGGCGAGGTAAATATCCACCACTCTCACCGACACTGAAGTGAATAATTGATGTATTATATGCCACACAAGCTGAATAATCGGCCGATTGAAAATTTGCTTTATTTCCAAAAAGTGCAACAAATGATCATCAGAAAATAATGAAAATCACGCCGCGCGATGCTCCTTCCCGGTAAACGATTTCTTGTTGTAAAAGTTTCCGTTTCGCTTTCTTACGGATAAGCAAAACTTCTGAAAGCACTTATTTAACCCTTTAACCCTTAAAGGACCTTCCTTTGACAAGTAAAATCGTCCGGCGTTAGACAGAGTAAAATCTACAACTGACAAGTTAGGGATGAAAGGGTTAATTTTCCGGGTAACATGTCTTCAACTGGTGTTTCAACTTCGTCTTGCTGTTGAAACCATGCTTCAAAATGTTTCATTTCTTATGCTTGTATAGTGCTCGAAAGTCCACGTAAACAAGGCATTGTACCTTTCTTATGCTTTAAAATCTGAGTCGGAAAGATCAAACAAAACTTTGTTGCCAGTTTTTTGTATTTTTCGGAACAGCCGCCTCGTCGGTGGATAAAACTTGCTCTTCCGTAACTGAAGCGAAACGGGAAGCCATTTTGTTTTTCTCCGTTTGCTCAGAGGGGAATAGTACTTGCTATTAACCTCCGAGCTAGCCAATCGGAATACGCGGAAAGCACTATTTACTTTTGTGGTATATATAAATATGTGTTGTTATTATTATGCTTGTTCCCGCAGCTCCCAAATCTAATGCAATTACACTAGGAAACATTCTGATATCCATTTAATGTCCTAGGTTTGTCCACAAGCCAATCTTAACCTAGTTACCTTTTTTTTCCAAAACCCATGTGGTCAAATCCAGGTACGGAGAAAGTACAAACGTCATGTCCAACTACTTGAAATGTCTAAAGAGCAAACAAATCAAAATAAAAGTCTAATAGTTCTCTGGCGATAACAATGCTATATTAGGTGATTCCAACTTTTGAGTCTGTCAGTGGAATTCTAAAGTGGGACCAAGCAAAAGGAAGTTACTGAGGGGTACTTTTCTGTGTTGCTGTTTATTATGCTGTACAAAGTGGTTTCAACTTTTAAGTCTGTGGAGAAAACCCTAGTGTGTGACCATTCAAATGAAAGCTACTGAGCAGTACTTTTATGTGGTGTTGTTTATTGTGGCGTTCATGGTGGGTCTAACTTTTAAGTCTGTGGAAGAAATCTTTAAGTGTGACCATTCAAATAAAAGCTACTGAGCAGTGCATTCCAGTGTGGCTGTTTATTAAGCTGTACAAGGTGATATTAGTGGTTTGAGTCTGTCGATGGATTCTTCGAACGCAGCCATTCAAATAAAATCTACTGAATAGTTCTTTCATTCTATTCTTGTACTTCAAAAAAACCATACCTACCTGAGTCCAACACAATTTTCTTAAGGTCATCGTACTTTATCCCTGGACAAAGATTTGGTTTCTTGAGAAGATAAGAGATCTGATAAGCCGCAACACCAAACAACAGGAAAACGTTTGGGACTGGAGATGGAGTTTCTCGAGAACGTCTGCCAAGCATGTATCATATTCCTGATAAAATGAAGCAAAGAAAAAGAACTAAGCACTTTACGTCATTAAATAAATAAATAAATAAATAGATGAATAAATAAATAAGTCACTGGACTCCTGGTAAGGGAGTGAGTGAGTGAGTGAGTGAGTGAGTGAGTGAGTGAGTGAGTTAATGGGTGCGTAGTTGGCCGGGTGGGTGGGTGGGTAGGTTAGTGAGTGAATGAGTGGGTGGATGAGGGAATGAATGAATAGATAGATAGATACATGGGTGAGTCGATAGATGGATAGATGGATGGATGGATTCATGGATTCATGGATGGATGGATGGATGGATGGATGAGTGAAGTATTGTCTAGTTTAAATATATCTTGGTTTCGTTTGTCTGGCATCAATTTCGTTTGTGAACTTACCCCCACTGTTAGGCAGAACAATTTAAGGTCGTCGGCATCTAAATGGAGATTTAGGCGTGCTGCTATTGCCTTCTCGCCGGTAAACTCAGGGGCGTTTGTCTTATGACACCCTATGATTGGTTCGAGCACCGGTAACTTGGGATTAAAGAATCCGTTCGCAGCAGAGATAACATAACAGCAAATAAAACGGTAATGATCTTTGAAAACACGGTTGAACTTCGTTTCTAAAGAACAAACACAATAAGGGCTGTTTTTAATATCATTAAAACAAAGCTGAAAGAGACCAAAGCCCGAAACTTACTGTTGAGTTTTGTTTGAAGTTGGAAATAGCCATTTTCAGAGTTAGAACTGAAAATAGGAAATATGCGATATCAGAAGCTTTGGCGAAATAAACAAATAAATCTACGCTCAGTGGATTGGCGTCTGCAATACTTGACCAGCAGAGCGAGACAGCTTGTGTTTGTGCTCAGACGACTGTTACACTTCAAAAAGTGAGAACTCAGCAAAACGGAAGCTTAACCGCGGCCAACAGTTTTGACGAAAAGCACCAGCGTATGCCAGTTAAACTGTATCAACACCAGTACTTGTTGAAAGTTCCTGCTCTCAAGAAAATGAAACCAGTTATAAACAGATGTTAACCGAGCATTTTTAATCAGGAGCGAAATAGAGTAGTTTGTTTGGAAGGGTAAAACCATTTATAAACAAGATTATATATGGCTCTCTTTAGTCAATGTAAAGGCTTTAGGGCATGTATCTTCTAAAACTGTTAATTTCTATGGGAGTGTATTTTTTCTCTCCCGAAAACATCACAAACAAGTCAGAGAAAAGACATCAACGTAAGCTACATGTACCGTAACCTCCCAAAAGAAGTTGCGCGAGCTGTAAGCATGCAGGCGACTTGCTCTAATATATGAGGCCTGTCTTTTATCTGGAATATGTACGGCTTGGAAGCTCAGCTACAAAAGTATAAGCTTCAAACTAAGACATAAATACTGTCGCACCGATCGAAGCACAACGCCAATTACTTCAAGCGTTAGTCTTAGAATTTTCTGTTTTGTATCCAAAACATGCAGTGAAACTCACCGTTTAATGTCGCTAAGTTTTCGTCCTAGAGCTGTCCTTCGAAGCCGAAGTCTTAAGACTAACAAAAACAAAAAACATAGGGGCGGAATATCTTATAAATAGGGCGCCAGGCTTTTTATCCAGTCAAGCGAAACGGCTTGGAGGCCGTCCTTTTTCTTCCGTTAATCTGCACTCACGCCACATTTTATTTATGGTTTAGCATGGGAAAGGCTCGCAAGTTTTGCCAATAAATAAAAAGAAAATAAACGTACCACTAAAACTGGTGAGGGTACAAGGCGAAATGAGTTTGTGAAATGGCATTTGGCAGGACTTAAGGAATGGCGTGATTATGTGGAAGGTGATATATGCAGAATGGTCCAAAAATTAATTCACCTGGAAAGCGCGCCCTTTCTGCAGTTCTGATTATCTTGGATTATTATATGGCTGTGTCTCACAAGGACTGGGAACTACCAAATTTACGAATTTGGCTGAAATCGATATTGACCGCGGTCTAGATTTTCCCATCTAGACCGGCATCTAGACCGGTTTCATTTTGCGTTGAAAAAGTAGCAATCTAAAATACAAAAATGTTCACCGTTTTCTTTCATTTTCTTCTCAATCATTTATGGAAGTGCCAAACAGCCTGATGACCAAAAAAAAAAGCAAAAAACAAAAACAAAAAAGTAAAGAGGACGAGCAAATTTCGGCAGGTTTAAGTTAAGCTCATCTCCGTTTGCAAGCAAAATGTTAGCAAACCAGTTACATTAAACGAATTAAAGTTTTCTTCTTTGCCATATAATAAACATCTTATTAACCGAGCTAAGTCGCTCTGTATGGGAGAATCTTGACCTCGGTCGTGTGTACAGACCTCACTGCGTTCAGTCTGTACTCACGACCTCGGTCAAGATTCTCCCATACAGACCTCCTGCTCGGTTAATAAGAGCTAATTATTAATCGCGTCTGACAGCCCAGAGATTGAATAATCACAAGCTTTTTACCGACCTCGATAACGACAAAATGTTGGAAAGCAAGCCCCTTGCTGTGCAGAGTACAAGTTCTGTGCATAACTTTGAAACATTGCTCGTGATGGCGGCTGGTCAAATCTAATTTTCAACATTTTGTACGTTGGCGTTCCAAGATTATTAACTATATAGAGACCTATAGAATTATTCAGTGTAGAAAGGGCGCGCGTTTCAGTTCAATTAATTTCTTTGGGGCATTCTACATAATTGCATTCCGCAAATCGTGCCACAAGCCATTCCGAACTCATTCCTCTTTATTCCTCACCACACTATAAAAAATGGAGTTTAGAAGTTACTCCAATATCTTCAAAGTGTTAGCAAAAAGAAACTGATCATAAGTTCATCAGCTTTGGCTTAAGGCAATATTAACTTTAGTTCTGCAATTACTTATAGCTTGTCGAGCGAAACGGCTTGGACACCGTCCTTTTTCTGTTAATTTATTTGCACACTTCGCTTCATTACAATTTAATCTGTTAGTTTGAAGCCAGTTTTAATGGAAGAGCCTTTTGAGTGTATTTCATTGTGTTAGATTATAACAACAAGCTCGTTGTAGTCTAGTGGTTAGCGTCTTCTTCATGTTTACGACTATTTGGTATCAACAATTCAGGCTAACACTACGTTAGGGTCAAAACCTCTTTCCTTGCTACATTTCTAGTGTGAACAATAACGATGAAACGTCATCTAAATATTGACCGCCTCGCCCGTATCCCTTCTATTTTCTCTTAATTCCTTTTCTCTGTTTGCGCGAATTGGAATGAAACTAAGTGCAAATTTGCCAATTAGCTTAAAGTCATCTGACCATAATTATTTTGTTGAAGGAACATTGTGTTTAAAATCGTTTATTCAGTACTTGACTTGCCTAAATTTACTTGGAATAAGAATTGAAGCTGCTTAAATTATCAAATATTGCTTTTATTATCCTCAGAGAATTGCACTGGCCCTAATATATGAGGCCTGTCTTTTATCTGGAAGATGTACGGCTTGTAAGCTCAGCTGTGAGCTTCAAACTAAGCCATAAATACTGTCCCACCGTAGCACAACGCCGACTACTTGGATCGTTAGTCTTATAGATTTCTGTTTTGCATGCAAAACATCCAGTAAAACTCACCGTTTAATGTTGCTAAGTCTCCGTCCTAGAGTTGTCTTTCGAAGCTGAAGTCTTAAGACTAATTAAAACAAAATTATTGGAATATCTTATAAGTAGGGCTCCAGTCTTTTTATCCGGTCGAGCGAAACGGCTTGGGGCCGTCCTTTTTCTTCCATCAATTTGTACGCCACGCTAAATTTTATTTATAGTTTAGCATGGGAAGGGCTCGCAAGTTTTGGCAATAAATAAAAATTAAATTAAAGTGCCACTTCAACTAGTAAGGGTATAAGGCGAAAGGAGTTTGTGAAATGGCATATATGCCATATATGCAGAGTGCTCAAAAAATTAATTCAACTGGAAAGCGCGCCCTTTCCACAGTTCTGATTGTCTTGGATCATTGATCGCGTCAGCAGCCTAGAGAGCGAATAATGACAAGTTAATTTCCGATTTCGATCACACCAAAATGTTGGAAAGCTACTCCCCGTGCTGTGCAGAGTACAAGTTCTATGCATAGCTTTGAAACATTTCTCGTAATGGCGGCTGGTTTAATCAAATTTGTGTTCAACTTTTTGTGCGTTGGCGTTCCAAGATTTTTAACTATAGAGACCTATAGAATTATTCAGTGTAGAAAGGGCGCGCGTTTCAGTTCAATTAATTTCTTTGGGCCAGTCTACATATATTGCATTCCGCAAGTCGTGCCACAAGCCATTCCGAAGTCATTCCTTTTTTCCTCACCGCACTATAACTAATTAACAATTAGATTATGAGCTCGAGATTTCCATGCATGAGGTGACAGGTGATGAGGCCGAAGGCTGAATCAACTATGGTCTCATAGAAATCGAGAGCGAATAATCTAATTGTTTTAGTAGAATTCTAACTGAACACGTAGGTGCCAAACCACCCCCCAAATGTTTGGTCAGTTCTTGGGTATTTCACATTATTTCGCATTACTTAAATAGTATTGAGTCTTTCTGCACCAAACGTGGCAGATGAGCAGGAGACCTATTGCCAATTATATTTACGTGAAAAATGTCAGTAAATGTCAAAGTTGTGACGTCAAAGTGATGACGTCATGTTTTTTGCCACTTTTGAAGTTTTTAATATGCATATTTTTTACAATGTGTTCGAAAGAGCACATCAAGGGGAGTTGAAACCTAAAAAAATTTTGTCCATATCACAAAAATTAAATGAAATATAGCATTTTTAAATATGAAAAATAACTCTGCAAAATATGGGGTCCCCCCCTTGGGAAAAATCCCCAAATTGGAGCCGTAATTTTGTTCCAGCAAATGCAGCTATGTTGCACATGTGCCAGATGACTAAAGCAAAAATAAAGAAGAAAATCGGAATAAAAAGCTATCCCTCCAGTGTTATTGCGTTAAAATTAGTTTTGTTACGTCACAACCTGTGACGTCACCCGTTTTTTTACTGTTAATACCATCCTAACAAAGCCGAAAATCAAATTTCTAAAACCATACGATTTTTTCAAGCTTTCTATTTTTCTAGATTATTAGTCTTCCTAGAATAAAACTGAAAAAAATAAACCAGAATGACTGACTTAAGAAGGACAGTATGGTTAAGCAAATTCCGGGGGGAACAACAAAAAAATAATTAATTTACCATATCTCGAAAAATAATCATCATGGCAAAAAACGGTTTCCGGCATTTTACTCCTAAATTCAAGGCCTTTCCAATGACATAATCTTTACGTCAGATTTTACAAAAAATTATAGCACGTTTTGGTGACGTCATCAATTATGACGTCAGCATCTGACATTTTGTCACAACTTCCAAATTAAAATAAACTGGAAAACAAAGAAAGCTCATCTGCCAAACTTGGTTCAGAAATATATAAACCAGGCAAATATAGCCTTCATGAAACATTAGGGGGGGGGGGGGGGTGGTTTGGCCCCTACGTGGAATTTACCCAAATAACGGTTTCTAATCATTTTTCTATGCATTATTGAACTTACCGCTTTAACAAAATCGCACCCATTGAATTGTCCTTTGGTAAATTTGCAGTTGTTTACGCGCGCGCACCCATTTTTCAAGAATTTCAAGTTTTTAAAGTTAGGAAACCGCTAATGTCCTTCTTTTAGTCTTCTCAAGAATTAAATTACCCATTTACATCTGAAGTTGCCTCTAAAACTTGAGAAAAACGATAGACGTCGCACTTTGTAGACGACCGACAGCCGTTGCACTCTAATTAACAATTAGACCCGTAGCCCGCAAGGGCTACGGGTCAATAGCCCATGAGGTGAAGCCGAACGGGCTATTGACCCGTGGCCCTTGAGGGCGAAGGGTCTAATTGTTTTCTTATCACCTAACTAGTCGGACAGAAAAGGCAATAATAAAGTTAGCAAATGCATGTTGAAGAAATATTTATTTGGGAATAAAACAAAAAAAAGCGCCACGGTCGATTGCGCCAATAATTATTTGCCTTTCACGCCTTTCATCTCAAAAAGTTGGAAATGATTTAATGTGATTTTTGAACTGGCACGCGGAAGAAAATTTAGTGGTGAACAATAAAGGCAATAGAATGTTAATGTCTCTGAGCTATCGGTCTGATAGTTGCCCCTTGGAAATTTGTTGTTCTTAAAACTAGCGTATTTGCCCTCGAGGCGAAATATTTGTTTTAAGAACATCAAATGTAAAATTTGAAAAAGAAAAGAGACAAATAGCCAGTTAACACAATTTCAATTATTTATTTTCTATAAGCCCTCTTGTTTACAGGAAAATTTTCACGGACGAGTACTATCGATCCGGTTATTTTCCTCTGACGGGCACCATGGGCTGATAGTGTCTCTCCGCGGATGAACACTATCGTGTCACGTGATCAGTGTAAACCAATAAGATTCGGAGAAAATTTAGTCGTGAACTATAATGGCTGATAGTATACGAGTAGCTCAGCCAATCATATTGCGGCATTTACATTGGTATACTAAATAAATAGAATTCTACTAATGGTGTTAAGAAGGTACTCCAATGTCTTCAAAGTTTCTGTAAAAGGAAACTGATCCTAAATTCATCAGCTGTTGGCTTAAGGCAACATTAGCTCTAGTTCTGCAATTACTTGTGGCTTCTGAAGCGAAGGGGCTTGGACGCCGTCCTTTTTTCTGTCGTTAATTTGCACACTTCGCTAGATAATAATTTAATCTGTTAGTCTGAGGCCAGTTTTAAAGAAGGAGCCATTTCCGTGTATTTTCATCGCGTTTGATTATAATAACAAGTTCGTTAGAGTCTGGTGGTCGGCATCTTCTTCATGATTACGAACATTTTGCACCAACAATTCAGGCTAACACTACGTCAGGGTTTAAATCTCCTCACTTGCGACTTTTGTTGTATCAACAATGTCAATGAAACTTCTTCTAAATATTATCCCCTTCGTTCGTATCCTTTCTATATGTTTTCTCTTTCTTTTTCTCTCACTGAGCGAAATGGTATGGAACTAAGCGCAATTTTGCCAATTAGCTTGAAATCATCTGTCCATAATTATTCTGTTGAAGGAACATTGTTGTAAAAATTTTTTATTCTGAACATACTTGACTTCCTGAAAATTACCAGGACATAAAAATTCCGCTTAAATTATCAACTATTGCTTTTATCTCCCTCAGTGAATTGCATCCCTGCTATTCTGAGCTGCATGTCAATTCTGTAGGTTGTTAGAGCAGTTTTCAGTGGGGTGTCCTTGAAGGTAATTCTCGTTCGCTTTGGTCCTGCTTTATTTCGTTCTATGATTGGATGGTAAAACTTGCCACAGTCTCTCAACCAATGAGAAACAAAACCAAAACTAAAAGCGACTCAGAGTAACTACTTTGGTTTTGGTCTTACGACACTCATTGTCATTGAAAAAGTGAATTTTACCTTTCGAAAGAGCCGAAAAGAGTCCAAAACCCGTGGTCATTTTTCAAAATTGAACGTCCGCCATTTTGGACATCTTTCCTTCCGGTTATTTCCATAAAACGAATACCCGCCGCCATGCTGTGACGTCACTACGCACGTGCGTTTTTTCATGTCAACAAAATTTGTGAAGAATCGATCTTGAGTCGAACGTGCATTTAGCTCGCATTATGGCTGAGACCGAGCCTTATTCTTTTGAACCTATTCGAGGCAGTTCAGAGTCAGAGGAAGACGATGTTCGCGAGAGTCAAGATGAGCGCCGAAGAGGAAATACATCGTGGTGTGTATGCGAGTGTTGTGCGAACTGGGAAGTGCAACAAGGAAGCCGTAAATAAAATACAATTTCAGGTGAACAATACTTTTGTTTTCAGCAGATGTTGATTATTTTGGCACTAGGAAGTTAATAAACAGCCATGGACTCGGTGGGAAGAAAGTGTTGTTTGATTTATTTCATTTATTTCGTATTTTGTCGTGGCGTGCGTGGCAGGCTCACATGGCAGCGAAATGGTTGCGATATAATCTGTTTATATTTTTTTGGTTCAGACATAGAGGCAGCTCAACCGACTTCTAGATGTATAACACAGCACCCTCTCTTTCAAACGATTTGTTTAAAAAAGGGAAGTCCTAGAGATCGCTATCGTGGGTTTGTGTCAAGTGCGCAGAATGAGAGCACCAAGAGAACTAAATAACATGTAAGCTTATGTACACAAATGGTCATAAATAATTTGCCAGCTGTGAGATTTATTTCGAGAGTTTCGTTTAGCTCAGTTAATCCTCCTACATAAGATTCAATTATGCACAAACGTAACATTTCGAGCTCTACAGCTCTCTTTCGAGCTCTCTTTCGAGCTCTACAATTCGATTTGACGACAATCTCAGTGAAAACGTAGTGCTTGAAATTCGCGTGTTTTTCACCTGTGCGCAGTGACGTCATGCTATGCGCCCAAGCCTTCAACATGGCTTCCAAAATGGCGGACCTTCAAATTGTTCAGGTACGGAGCTTTCTGCTGTTACAATCAAGTTAAAAAGTTAGTTCAAATCCTAAAACATAGCGATTTGATTACGACGTATCATGTGCTTTCGCAAGAACGACTTTTTAAAAAATGGGTTTTCGCCTTTCGTTCTCCTTTAAGAGCAATTACTGCAAAACAATGTTTTAGCACCAGTTCAGTTTATTGGACAAAATTACAAAAGCCTCGTAAATTCCAACCAGCCCATGCATATTTCAGTGTTCTATAAAAGGGACTGGCAATCAAAGTTACTTGTTTAAGAGGCCCTGCACCTAAGAAACGACCGATGATTTCCGGCTAAAAAATAAAATCGGCCGATTTTTATCTCTCAAGTAGAGGTTACCGAATACTATTTAAAAATGAATTTCTTTTGTTTCAGTTTCGCTTTAAACCAAAAATATCGAGCCGCAAAGTTTTTCCGTCTGAAAGCAGCAAAATCAGGCCGAAAATAAGCCCCCGCAAAAAACTGTTTAGAAATTACTACCGCAACGCAAAATAATGAGAAAACTACACAGTGTTGAAGAAAAAGGCCTTTTAATGCAATATCATTCGATAAACATCAAAAAACTGCCGAAGCGATTAACAAATAAAGTTTCAAATATTGCATACTAAATTAGATGGAGCGTTGGAGCTGATTTTAAAATAATTATTTCTCAAAAGTTCAACGCTTTTGAAAGCAATCACAGTGATGAATGAGACATTGGAGGGATGCAAATCACGTTTCTGGAAAAACATTTTTCGGCCAAAGTATATTGACCTTGTACAAAGCGTTCAAAGTTACCGTTTTTACCGTTATCCTGCTACTTCGGCGAAACGCTTCTCTTTTGCCAATACGGCCGTGGATAGCGTGTTAAACGCCACTTTAAACCTTGCTAGGCATTCAGAGACTATCCTGAGTAGAAGGATGTAGAATTGAAAGAGAAAGGAAGATGAAAAATACGCAGAAAAAGAAAATAACTCGAAAGTACCATCTGCTAACGAAAGTTGAATCTGGAAAATGTCGTCGCGTGACAGCGGCCAGTGACGTCATTGGTCACGTAAAGGTCGCAAGAGCGTGGGAAAACGAGTCTGCAATGTCCTTCGGGCGGTCAGCGGCTAGAGATCCAGTCGTGACCCCATAACTCAGATCACGCTGCGGCCAAAACGGTGTGGCGGTTGGGGAAGTTTTTCTTTTTGAGTGACCATCATTTATGAAAAATAACATAACATTGTTCCACTAAACGTTTTCTGGCCGGGAAAAGTTGTTTTCCTATTTGTGCATTCGTTTGGATTCCACCGCTATTGATACAAATAACGTCAATGGCCGCTGTCACGCGACGACATTTTCCAGATTCAACTTTCGTTAGCAGATGGTAATTTCGAGTTATTTTCTTTTTCTGTGTATTTTTCATCCTCCTTTCTCTCTTAATTCTACTTCCTTCTACTTAGGACGGTCTTTGAATGCCTAGCAAGGTTTAAAGTGGCGTTTAACACGCTATCCACGGCCGTATTGGCAAAAGAGAAGTGTTTCGCCGAAGTAGCAGGATAACGGCAAAAACGGTGACTTTGAACGCTTTGTACAAGGTCAATATACTTTGGCCGAAAAATGTTTTTCCAGAAACGTGATTTGCATCCCTCCAATGTCTCATTCATCACTGTGATTGCTTTCAAAAGCGTTGAACTTTTGAGAAATAATTATTTTAAAATCAGCTCCAACGCTCCATCTAATTTAGTATGCAATATTTGAAACTTTATTTGTTAATCGCTTCGGCAGTTTTTTGATGTTTATCGAATGATATTGCATTAAAAGGCCTTTTTCTTCAACACTGTGTAGTTTTCTCATTATTTTGCGTTGCGGTAGTAATTTCTAAACAGTTTTTTGCGGGGGCTTATTTTCGGCCTGATTTTGCTGCTTTCAGACGGAAAAACTTTGCGGCTCGATATTTTTGGTTTAAAGCGAAACTGAAACAAAAGAAATTCATTTTTAAATAGTATTCGGTAACCTCTACTTGAGAGATAAAAATCGGCCGATTTTATTTTTTAGCCGGAAATCATCGGTCGTTTCTTAGGCGCAGGGCCTCTTAACAATTGGTCACATGAGCATGGGTTAATATGCCTTGATATGCACTTCCACATCGGTTAAATATTTAATTAGTTTAATCCCCGTGTACTTCCCTTTGTATTGACATTTGTCAGGCGTGTTCACCCGTTTGCCTTGTTACTAGGCCTTGTTAATACGCCGCGGTAAATTGATCCATTTCATAAGGTGGCGTTTTGAGCCGATCAACATGACAATACTACATGCCTGGCTACTCTAGCAAACTAGTTTTGTAATGAATTAAAATTCAAATACAAGACAGAAACTTGCCCGAGATCTCCGACTCGACTGCTTTCGCTAATGAAATATGAATTCAAATGCACTTCAATTTGTTTCCACAAAACTGACCAAACCTGAGCAATTCGTGAAGCTAAACTCCTTGGAAAATGTTATGGCACGCGGTATACTATACCGGAAAGGCTTTTTTACAATCAAAGTATTGATTATCATTATCATTATCATTATCATTGTCATTGTCATTATCATTGTCATTGTCATTGTCATTGTCATTGTCATTGTCCTTGTCCTTGTCCTTGTCCTTGTCCTTGTCCTTGTCCTTGTCCTTGTCCTTGTCCTTGTCCTTGTCCTTGTCCTTGTCCTTGTCCTTGTCCTTGTCCTTGTCCTTGTCCTTGTCCTTGTCCTTGTCATTGTCATTGTCATTGTCATTGTCATGGTGACAGTCATAACCAGTGCTGAAGTCAACAATCCTGAAGCAAAATTAGGAACACTGATTGCTTGTCTAGTATATTTCTTAACTGACTTCCACGGTGGCTACGTTGGTGTCCTTTCTAGGCGGATTCATACTAAGTCTTGTAATTTTCTGAAAATCATTTTCTCTAAAACTTTATAGTCTCACCACTACTGATTGAGCCTAAATATGCTCTAAAATGGTTCTCTATACCTGCCGTTAACCTACTGTGATTCTTAATTTTATTCATGCGTGCAAACGTATTTTTTTCTGTCGATGAAAACCAAGAATGGAAGGATCAATACTAGCACAACTTTTTAAAGGAACCAGTTGACCATTCGCCTTTAATTTATAAACAGGTAGCTTCTGATATGGCTGGTCTAAGTCCAAGATCTACCGGCCTTATTCGACAAATTTCACTCGTTTCGACAGAAAGACTGAGTAAAGAAGTATCATGATGGAAGCTCGGTCGGCGCATGCGCCAAAAAATTCCATGTTTGGAGTCTGAGCTGCAACCTCGCTCATTGCTCTTCTGTTATCAGCTACGTCAGCTTCATGCCAGTGTTTACAGGAGAAAATCTAACGGAATTCTCTTCGAAATGCGGGATTCATCCCAGCATATATGAAGGGGTTGATTGAATCCGACAAATAAAAGAGAAACATACAAAAGAGCTCAACGTTTCGAGGCATCATTGCGACAAGACGAAAGCGACGGAGAATAACGATGATCCAGACGGTACCCAGCAGATCATGAAGGCGAAGACGACTACGGATAGAGACTTTCTGAGTCTGATTTCATGATTGGTGATACCCTTGCTTTTCCACCATTTACGGCTTCTTTCCCGGGCGCTTTTTCGTCTTTGAATCGTCGCAGTTGCAGACGCATTGTGCTGTCGGATCACCTTCGCGACTTTTGTGTAGCTGAATGCAGCTGATATCAACGGTGTTAAAAAGAACAACGTAACGACGATGCCGTAGTGAATAAGTTTGCCGGTTTCGCTGAGGTGTGTGATAGAATACTGGGCGTAACCTGGGACGAATTTGTACGTTTGAAGACCGAACCACCGTGTAACATGCAACGAAATATCACACGAAGGCAAGCAAAGCGCGCGACTTTCTCGCTGCAAACAGTCTCTTAACTTGTACTGCTGATCCGACTTGCCTATCCTCAAAATAACGATTTAAAGCTCTTAAACCCATGGTTACAGGAGAAACGTAGAAAACAAACAGGCTGAAGTAGGCGTAAAGTTGGCAAAGCGTTCCGCCGAAAATCCAGTTGCCTGCTATCAATACGCTCGCGCTTATGGGCATCACAAACACAGCAGAGAGCAAATCGGAGACGAGCATTCTTGCAAATCGCAATACAAACCAAGGTGTTTCCAATTAGAGACAAAATGTTCAAGGTTATGAGCAGGCTGATGACTTCTACAACGATCAAACTGAGACTCCGTGAGCTCAAATCGTCCGGCATCATAGACACAAACGTGCCAACCTTACCATCAAATTGATCTTACTGCTCTCGGGTTTGCTGTAAAGCCTCAGAAAAGGTTTTTCGTTTCAGCTATCGGCGTCACATGTTAATCCCAGTATTTCGCTTTCACCAGTGGAGATGTCAATTGCCCATCCAATTTCAACATTCGTTAGCATATTGTTGACGATATTTCTTAATACATTTCGAAACTTTAATAGGAGTTTAAATAAAAGACGGATGTCCCCGGCACAAACAATAAAAAACTGAATGAACGGCAGAGAAATGAGTAGACAAACGAGTGCAAAGCAAACAAACACCCAAACACAAGCTTGGCAACCCAGCAAACAGATGGTCGAAAGTGCAGGAAGACGCTCGCTGCCCAAATAGCAAAAGCAGTTTAAGCAGTAACGGCAACAACGCCAAAGGCAACATCGATTTAAAAAGGACTTAATATTCAACCTACGAATCTCGCGAGAATTTAGATTCATTCAGTTTGTCCATACTGTCAAAAATATCCCAAACAGAATATGTAAGACAGCACGTTCTCTCGAATATGCAGAGTGTGGCTATTTCACGTTCTTGTTTTGTGAGCTCTTATAAACAACAGCAAAGAAATGAACAAAGAATTATAACACACGCTTACACAGCCGTACTCGTTGCCGTTGCCGTTAAAGTTTGCATAATTAAACTCCCTAAAACGGAATAAACAGCTACTAAGCGAGCACAAAGCAAACGAAAGCCCGGCCGAACAAAAAGACGGCTGAGAGCACTGGAAAAGTTGAAAATTTACAGAGTATGTAAACAACATGTAATTAACATGTAAATAATCAAAAAGAGACTGTAAAGATTAATTTACATGATTTTTCCCCTTTTACATGTTTTGGAGGTTTCATGTAAAAAACATGTAAATATTTCAAGTGAAACATGTAAATGATGAAGAAAACACTGTAAATGTTTCAACGCAAAGGGCTAAGATCATGTAAATAACATGTAAACTGTTCCTGCAAATACTGTAAATAGCCTGTAAATTTCTTGTGATTCAACCTGGAAACCCATAAATAACATGTAAATTTAATACAGGGAGGCTGCCATAATACTGTAAATAACATGTAAATAAAAAGGGGAGGCTGTAAACAACATGTAAATAAAAAAAATGGAGGCTGTAAATAACATTGAAAATGAAAACAGGAGCCTGTAAATAACGTGTAAATCAAAAAAGGGAGCCTGTAAATAACATGTAAATCGAAAAAGGGAGCCTGTAAATAACGTGTAAATCGAAAAAGGGAGTCTGTAAATAACATGGAAATCAAAAAACGAGCCTATAAAGAACATGTAAATCGAAAAAGGGAGCCTGTAAATAACATGTAACTCGTAAAAGGGAGCCTGTAAATAACATGTAAATGGAAAAAGGGAGCCTGTAAATAACATGTAAATCGAAAAAGGGAGCCTGTAAATAACATGTAAATGGAAAAAGAGAGCCTGTAAATAACATGGAAATTGAAAAAGGGAGCCTGTAAATAACATGTAAATCGAAAAAGGGAGCCTGTAAATAACTTGCAAATCGAAAAGGGGAGCCTGTAAATAGCATGTAAATGGAAAAAGAGAGCCTGTAAATAACATGTAAATCGAAAAAGAGAACCTGCAAATAACATGGAAATTGAAAAGAGGAGCCTGTAAATAACATGTAAATCGAAAAAGGGAGCCTGTAAATAACCTGTAAATTGAAAAAGGGAGCCTGTAAATAACCTGTAAATTGAAAAAGGGAGCCTGCAAATAACCTGTAAATTGAAAAAGGGAGCCTGTAAATAACATGTAGATCAAAAAAGGGAACCTGGAAATAACCTGGAAATGTAAAAAGGGAGCCTGTAAATAACATGTAAATCGAAAAAGGGAGGGAGAAACCCTGTACGATAAATAACTTGTAAATAATAACTTGAAGAAAAATGCATGGAATGTACTGTTTTATTGTAATCAAATCTGTTGACCTTAATTATAATAGTAGAAAACATGCAAATTTATACAGAATCAGAAATTTATTGCAATCAGAACAAACTCAGTAAAATTCAAATAGTTTTTATATGCCATGAATAAGGTTACAATGTATACATTGCAACAAATAAAACATGTTTTCTTTTCTTTCTATCCATAACAAGACGACTTAAATGTAATTTTGTGCATGGCCAAAATATTTTAAAATACCATGACTGAGCTCCTTTAACCGAATTCAAGCACTTTTCAAGACTACTAAAATTCAAGACCTTTTCAAGATTGTGCAAAACCATGTCATATTCAACTCTATTTAATTCATAAATAATAAAATGATTAAGAACTATACTGTTGTCAGCTACAACTAGTGAAAATTTTGCCATTTAGGCGTATTACTAAATTAAAATTGTTTGCAAATGGATACCTGTCTTAAATATATACTTAATTCACAAAGTCAAATGTAACATAATGATAATACCTTTGTCATAAAATGAATGAATAAACTGTTTTTTTCTTACTAAGTAATTAATGTAGGATTAAATTAGCCTTAATAATTATTATGAAAAATGTGGGAGGCACGATGGCCTCGTAGTTACATGTAGTGCGCTCAACTCCTGATCAACCGGTCCGGGTTCAAGCCCTAAGCGGGTACATTCTATTGTGTTGTTGGGCAACACACTTTACTCTCAGTGCCTCTCCACCAAGGTGTATAAGTAGGTACCAGTGAATTTAATGGTGGGGTAACCCTGCAATGAACTGGCATCTCATCCAGGGGGAGTAGAAATAGTCCTAATCGCTTCCTGCTACAGAAAGCGGGACAAGCTCCAGTCTGTTGGGCCACGTGGCTCATATGCAGACTTTACCTTTACCTTATTATGAAAATTACTGCAATGTAAGTGTGAAATATTGATCAACTTTTTTCATAGAGTGAATTGTTCTTTTGAAATAACAGAAAAAAGGGAGAAACATTTACCACAAGATAGAGATTGACATTTTAAATTCATCATAAAAACATTCATGTATACACATATACATATACATATACATATACATATACATATACATATACATTGCATAACATAAAACAAGGCTTCTGACATCTTTTAGGCTATGTTTACAAAGTTTCCTTCTTTTTCCAAAACTGTACGGAATCCAAACAGGACAAACATTTTGGACCCCTGACAAAACATTCACTGTAAACAATATTCAAAATTTTACTTTTTCTTTTTGTGATAAAAAAAAAACTGTACTGTAAAAAAAAAATTCATAGGGACCTGTTGAAATTGAAAGGCCTATCTAGTACCATAGTTCCCATAACACATCATAAGTTAATAAATTATTGTTCTGGTACTACATGTATGTAAACATAGCCTTTGCTTTTTATGATGAAATCTTATAGCTGCTGTATTGAACAATAAGTATCAACCTGGCAATCTAAGATATTCAAATTTAATGCTAATTCACTAACACAGGTACAGTGTAGGTGATACTTCAAAGCATTAAAGATAATGTTTAAAGTGGTTGAATTTATGCCAGAAAGTGTTGAAGGTCACCATGTTAGACCGTAATGCACCAGGGGCCCATTTCTCGAAGGTCCCAAAAAGTTTTCGCACCCAGAAAGCCATACCAAAATCTGAAATCTTATGCTTACTGAGCTGTTTTATTCGCTTATTCTCAATATGAACAGAGGTTTCCTTCACACAAGAAGTTTCAGGCATATACAGCTCTTAATTTTTAGACACAGCTCAATTAAAGATGGCTTTGTGGGCCCGAAAAGTTCCCAGGGCCTTCAAGAAATGGACCTTGGACCCCTTATAGAGTCATAGGTACTGTAGACTTCTCAGTGGCTGATTTTTTCCTGATCAAGCATCAATGCCAAGGAGTAGGCATGTATTGACCACTCTCAATTTTACTTCATCCTACAAGTAACATAAAACATTTCATTAAATAAGATAAGTTATGTCTGAGTATGAATCAGCAAATTCTATGTATGATATCAATCAGCGAATTTTACACTGGAGTTATTATTTTGTTTCTTATCATTCCAATTTATACTGTGACATTTGAAATC
>NW_028301577.1:23072500-23080000 GCF_042242905.1 Orbicella faveolata | reverse complement strand
TCGAAAAATGAGCTCGAAAACTCATTTTGCCACAATTATACCTAAACCTTTGAAAAGCGTAAAAACTTTAGGATCGAAACGAACAAATCAACAAATGGCAAAGCTTCCTGAGAGGTTCACAACACTTCGCACTGTGTTGGGTTGTCAATTTTGTTAAGATCTGTTGTTCGTATTCTTTAATGTTATTGGTTTATTTGAGGAAAAGATCACGATCATTTGTTCTCAAGTAACGTTCTTATTGGTTAACTCTTTTCTAAGAAGCCTGGTTCGAGTAGTCGCACTGTAATAACTGCTGTAATGAGCTTAATCGTTTATGTTCTGGGAAGGAATTCAGTTTTTTGATTCCTGCAATTTAAAGCACTCTTAATTAGCTGTGTTCCTATCAATAATAGTAAGAGACTAACGAGTGTGTCATAATTTATAACGCTAAGGACAGCTTGACCCCAAGATATACAGCACGTTTCTTATCAACAGCAAAAAACCACAAGGTCGGTCAGCTCTCGGAGATAAGATGTCGATGCGACGGTTGATGTTGTTTTAATCCATCTGTTCGTATTTATTCTGACCAAGGTTACCATAGCAAGTAGCAACAGAATGTGCGTATTCCTAAATCTCTCCGGAGATCACAACAAAGCTTGGTCAACGGAAGGATGTAGTGTTGTCTCCCCGAGAACAAACAGGACTACTACAACCTGCGCTTGCGATCACATGACCCTGTTCGCTGTATTGATGGAGACCAGTAATGACAAGGTAACCAAACGTGTTATAGCAGAAACCATGTAGCCTGGTTTTCCAATATTTAGTTGCCAAAGTTATCAAAACGGACCAATCATAACAAACACACATACAACGGGTGTCAAGCGCGGGAAAACATACAACGGGTGCCAAGCGCGGGGAAACATACAACGGTTGCCTAGCGCGTGAAAACATACAGCGGGTGTCAAGCGCGGGAAAGCATACGAGTGCCAAGCACGGGAACACATGCAACGAGCGCCGAGTGCAGAAAGCTCCCAAAAGTCAAGAAAAGCTTGCATTTGTTTCCTGGAATATTGGAAAAACATACGTATGCCAAGCACGGGAACACGTGCAACGAGCGCTGAGAAAGCGCCCAAAAATTAAGATAAGCTTGCATTTTTTTTTTTTCTGGAATATTGGAAAGAATTGGTCTGTTGAGATTTAAAGCTACAACAGGTCGCATAAGTTTTTTTGTTAAACCAACTTTAAAGATAAGCAAACGCAAAATCGGAGAAAAGGAGGCCATTTACCCAAAACATTCAATGGAAAACCTCTCTAATTTCTTAACGGAGCTACGGTGCATGCCTTTGGTAAATTACAATGATGCATTCTGTATTTGCTTTAGCAATTTTCTTACGAGCATGTGTGGTTACAGAAAACAGATGCCATTGACCGTGCTGCGCTTTCCTGGATATCCATAGTAGGATGTACATTGTCCCTCATTGGAATCCTGATCACCTTGTTAGTTATGATGTATTTCTGGAAGAATTTGCGCTCTCCGAGAACAAGAGTCCTTGTAAATCTTTGTGTTGCCATAGCCATGACAGACGTGTTGATAATTGCCATGGAGATTGCTGATGTGCAGAACAAGGTAGGTTACCAAGTAGAGGTATACACAGTAGTAGATTAATGGATGATGCGATATTGATATATGAAAGCTGCTACTGAGAAAGATATAATGTCAGTCTAGAAGATTCATTCTATGGAAATAGAAACTTGTGGCATTTGGATCAAGATTGGTTTCTTATTACACAAAACCTAAACAAAAGCAAGGATCCTCTGGTAGAGAGCTAGCAGTTTACGATTGAGTGTCGAAGGTCATCAGTCAATTACTTTGGTTTTGGTCTTGGTTTACTACGATTTGTCAGTTGGCTGAGTAGTATAATTGGTAAGTAATTGGTTTGGTTTTGGTTTTACAACACTCAATTGAAAACAGATCTAACAGCAAAGAAATATGTTATCCCGGGCAAGTGCGCCAACCATGAAGCCAGTGACATGACTCAATTCCTCAGCAATCGCGCCATTTAGAGCGGTTTTCAATTGAGTGTCGTAAAATCAAAAACAAACCAATTACTTACCAATTAGACTTCTCAGCTAATCTCAAACCGTAGTAAAACCAAATCCAAAACCAAAGTAATTGCCTGATTACTTTCGACACTCAACTGATAACCACTCAAACATGTTTTCTCAGTTACTTTATAATTCCCTTCTAGACTGGCTGTACTGTTCTGGCTGCACTGCTTCACTTCTTCATCCTCTCGATATTCTGTTGGATGTTGTCAGAGGGGGTGCAGCTGTATTTCTCCATTGTCAAAGTGATTGGAGAGGCAGCCCATGCACACATGAGAGTCTTCTACTGTCTGGGATGGGGTAAGGTCCAGTTCTACGTTTTAGCAATTAATAGGTGCAGATCCAAAGCTTTCAATTACCGGTGCCTTTCGTAGGAAGGTGCAAAGAGAGCTACAATTCTGGTCAAAAGTCTTGGGACACTTTGCACTTTTGCTAACATATGATCTTTCTGTCCACCTCCCCCTTCCCACCCCCAACATAATGTTGATGTTGATTCATCCAAAGTAGACCCACTATTCTAACATTGTTTTGGAGGGGGGAGGGTACTCGGCTATTTAAATAATGACTTTCCACTTCAAAACAATGCGTCGCCAGTTGTCGTTTTGTCAAGAGTCCAAAGAACTTTTGGCCAGGATTGTAGATGCATGTCGTATGTTTCACTGAGTTACTTAGCTTAATAACGTTGGTCGACAGTAACTAACAGGAAAAACTGGTTATAGTCATTGTACTATCGGAAACGATGTTTACAGGCCCACAGTCTCTGTAGTTGTGTTTTATGTCAAAGTTCACAGCCTAGTATAAAAAAAAAATAAATAACTATAACCTTTATTTACCCTCGGCAATGTTTATAACACAAGTGCTAGTGAGGCCGAGCAAACAACTGAAACAAATAATTCAAATTGAACATAACATTGTTAAGAATCCCAACTGACCGGAGGCAAAGCAGTTGCCTTTTTACAAGCGTGGCCGAGGATTTGAACTCGGGGCTACCAAGAGACAAATCCAGATAGTGGTCAGAACGGGACTAGAACCCGGGACCGCTGGATTGCGAGTCCGACGCGCTGATCACTCGGCCACGATGCCTTCTCCTGGCTAGTCACTTTGTAAGAAGCAAAGCAAGTAATTCCACTCTGATATATAAATGTGTAACAGCGAATAGTTAAACAGTTCTGTAAAATGTACGTTGGCACATATCTCCGGTTTCAGTTGCATAAAGCGACTAGGAGTATTTCTACTCCCCCCTTGATGGGATGCTAGTCCATCGCAGGGTTACCCCCAGCATTAAATTCCCCGGTACCCATTTATACACCTGGGTGGAGAAGGCACTGTTAGAGTAGTGTCTTGCAAAAGAACAAAAGAAAATGTCCCCGGCCAGGGCTCGAACCCGTACCGCTCGATCCGTAGACGAGCGCACTAGCCATGAGGCCACCGCTTCTCCACGATACACCTACAAGTCGCTTTTTATTAAAAAAAAACCCAGAATCCAACCCCGAGCCGATAAACTATTGACCTTACTTAGTAACTTACTTTCCAATTGTTGTAGGTCTTCCCACTCTTGTTGTGGCGGTTTCCTTGGCAGCTACTGGTGGTCAAGGTTATGCTGATCCACAATCATGTTGGCTGTCCACACGGAATCATATCCTCTGGGCGTTTGTGGTGCCAGCGCTCCTTATTATCAGCGTAAGTTTCGATTGCTATTTTATGTATCCGTGTAACAGCCATGACGTGAACACAAAAGACAGTTTCCTTTGTAAACACCATAATTAAGTGGTCCATCTTTTCTTTTCAACAGGGAAATATAGTGGTCTTTGCGCTCGTAATCTACAGCATGCTCTCTAGTCATCGTCTTCGAAAAGAGCCGCTGACACGGAGATTCCAGCGCGGGCTCAAGGCCTCGTTTGTCTTGTTACCTCTTCTCGGAATCTCGTGGTCTTTTGGCGTTCTAACCATGACCTCTGACAAGATTGCATTTAACTACATCTTTGCAATCTTTAACTCGCTGCAAGGATTTTTCATCTTTATCTTTCACTGTGTTTTCAACAAGCAGGTACGTCTCCGGTGTATTTGTACAAGAAAAACGTCATGATACTGTTAGCTTATTCTTGTTTTAACATTATCCTGTTGAATGAGGGAAATACATATATGTTATTTACTGGCAAGTAACGTACTTTGTGATATTGCTCTGAAAGCAACTTTTGCGTTGAATTTTAATTAAAGCCGTTCGGTTCAAATCTGGCGTACGCGTGCGTTTGACAAGTCGAGGTCAAAAAGCGATACTGTTTGCGGAATTTGTTGTCAGAATCTATAATTATTTGACTCTGTGTTGAATGTTTTACCTTTTACGTTGTTTTACGATACAACAAAAAGCTTGACAAGTTGCCAAAGTTGGAAATTTCTGAGCGGTCCGTGCTCGGGGTCCGGATGGGAAAATCCAGACCGCTGGAGCGCGCGCGATTAGCCAATCAGATTCAAGGCTTTAGGATTCCGGACCGCTGCGAGGCTGGGGAAAAAATGATAATAGTTTAATGCCTCCAAGGTCTGTACAGGTGAACGGAACGGACCCATTTAGGACAAATGGGTCGTTCATTCATCAGTTAGCTGTGACTTACATTATTCAAAAACTCATTTTAGATAAGAGACGTTCTAAAAGAGAATAAAAGAAAGCGGAAAGGTTTCGTCACAGACGCCATGACAGCTCAATCCAACAGAAAACTCAGCACTATTACAAACACAACACAAGGTAATGATAAGAAACGAATTCAGGTATATGACCGTAAACAGTCGACGTGGACAAAGCTATAACACGATGCCTATATATAGGATTTAGTTTCAGTCAGATATTTTCGGTTTTAGCTAGGCATTTTCAGTGTTAACCAGATATTTTCGGTTTTTGCCAGATGTTTGTAAGTGTAGCAAAACATTTTCAGTTTTAGCCAGATATTTTCATTTTCAGCCAGATATTTTCAGGTTCAGCCAGATAATTTCAGCTTTAGACAGATAATTTCAGTTTTAGCCAGATATTTTCGGTTTTAGCCAGATGTTTTGAGTTTTAGCCAGACATTTATGGTTTCAGCCAGATATTTGCAGTTTAGCCAGATATTTTCTGTTTTAGCTCAGTGGTATTCGTCTTAGCCAGGAGCCATAATCGGGGACGGAGACCGTAAGCGCACGCCATTTCTAGTATTGGGGTTGTCCCCATGATATGGGACAATAATTCTATTTTTAGAACAAATTGCGCCATAGCCTGCGGCACACGCGCGTACATGCTGCGAGGATTTTTGCGGATGTCGCGCGGGGGAAAAGGCGTCCGAAATTCCCGAAATGTTTCATGTTTTTGACCCACAACTCAACGCGTTTACGTCTGTTGGAATTTTGCTTAAATATTTTCGTCGTAAGCTGCTCCAGTTTGAGTGAAGTAACACAGTGTCGAATTTAGGTATGTTCCGCTGTAAGCTTATATATATCGCTGACCAAGTTGTGTTCCGACGGATGCTTCTTTTGCATGAGCTGTACATTACTCCACTTTAAATTTCACATATGTTGAAGATTAACAGCTTTTCCATTACACTGCAAAAAAACTAGCTGGATACATTTAGATACAGCAGAGCTTCAGGACTTCATAGTTTCCTAGCTCCTCTTGCACAAGCTTGCGAGGAATTTGTCAGTCTATCGCGACCGAAAAGTAAAACAAAATAACTGCTAGTTTGAGTTTCGCTTGAATTGTAAGCAACGCTTGATGTTTCATCAAGGCCCAATAACTTTACGTCCGTAGATACTGCTCAGTTTTATTCGTGTAAAAATCTAGTAAATTCTCTGTTGTCGATGAATGAGAGCGCCCGCCGATGCGTGTTTTGTACAGTCAGTAAACATGACAAATTGTACTTCAGCCGCACTTACTTGTGAAAGCGTAAATCGAACTCAAACAATAACTCTATAATTTTTAAATATGTTTAAAATTGATAAATGTTTGAGAGCATATTAAAAGCTAAGCTGAAAATATGTGAATAAAGCAGAAATAATCAGCAAAGTTACGATGACGCTTTCTTTAATCAATTTGGAATAACGATTTCGATTTTGTTGATCGAGTTATCAACTCCTTGTCTATTTTCATTTTCGCAGTGTAAAACTTCACTATGCTTATGTTGAAGAAACACACATGATGTTAGTAGCCTTTTTTGCGTTCGTGAAATTTGTTACAGCATCTCAGCACAAAAGATAACGAAAGAAATCTTTGTCAAGATTTGTTGACAAATGAAAACACCGACTCGGACTTGAAAGTGCGCGAGCTGCACTATGCAAATGAGTTAATTGTACGCGTCAGACTTTCCTTTCAAAAACTTTTGCAAACTCACCAAACAAGCAGAAACAATAAGAAACCGTCAAAACAGGTTTTGATTATGATGAACCATTGTGTGAGAAACTCCCAAATTAACTCGATACCAGAGTAGAGAGTTTTCTTGTTATATTATTAAGTCAGAGCAAACGCAAAAACATACGCGTAAGCTTACAACTAGCGTGAGCAGATCTTATTATTCATTCCCAGGGCAAGATTGAAGTCTTGTTTTCGAAGCTGAAAAACCCACCTTTTCCTTTAGCTCAGAGCATAAAACTACATATAAGCGCCCTGGTTCGTATTCCCTGCCTTATTCCCTGCCATCGCTGTGAAAAATACGCAAGAGAATCTCTCAACTCTCACCATTTGATCACGCAACGTGACAACATCCACGCGAGAGCCCCCGACATGTGCGTGAATCCGCGCGGATATATGACGTCAGGATTGCGCAATTTGTTCTAAAAATAGAAAAATTGGCCCATATCATAGGTGCGCGCGAATCCCGAGACTTACGATCTCCGTCCCCGATTATGGCTCCTGTTATAGCTCGATATTTCTAGATATTTCCGGGACTAAAACATCAACGTTTAAACATTTTAATTGTTTTAGCAAGATATTATAGTTTTTGCTTGAAGCCATAACCACATATTTTTAGTTTTAGCCACACAACTGTTAGCCAGCTATGTTCCGTCGACAATTTTTTTCATTTGTAATTACCACATATCATACGCCTGGGTCAAAATTAAACGGGAATTTGCGTCTCTGCTAGTTCCAGATTCCTGATTACTGATTGCTGTGCCTTCCGTTTAACATTAGCTACAACGTTCCAAGCTGCGACATTCACCTATGATCCTCGTCACGCCAGAGTTTCCTAAACACTGTATTGATACAGTCAATGTTGTTAATCACTCCTGTTATTACAAGGGTTAACTGTGTTTGTCTTTCCTGTGCAATATAGGCACCAATAGCCGCCTCAGCACAGCCACTCCTCTCAAAATCCTAAACCTTCAGATTTTCCGATCGGAAATCACACCCTCGCCGCCACACCATTCGCCAACGTTCAGCCGCACATATGCCTTCGA
>NW_028301577.1:22585000-22587500 GCF_042242905.1 Orbicella faveolata | reverse complement strand
TCCCCATTTTAAAGATTCCCCATTTTAAAGATTCCCGCTTTTAAAGATTCCCCATTTTAAAGATTCCCCATTTTAAAGATTCCCCATTTTAAAGATTCCCGCTTTTAAAGATTCCCCATTTTAAAGATTCCCCATTTTAAAGATTCCCCATTTTAAAGATTCCCCATTTTAAAGATTCCCCATTTTAAAGATTCCCCATTTTAAAGATTCCCCATTTTAAAGATTCCCCATTTTAAAGATTCCCCATTTTAAAGATTCCCCATTTTAAAGATTCCCCATTTTAAAGATTCCCCATTTTAAAGATTCCCCATTTTAAAGATTCCCCATTTTAAAGATTCCCCATTTTAAAGATTCCCCATTTTAAAGATTCCCCATTTTAAAGATTCCCCATTTTAAAGATTCCCCATTTTAAAGATTCCCCATTTTAAAGATTCCCCATTTTAAAGATTCCCCATTTTAAAGATTCCCGCTTTTAAAGATTCCCCATTTTAAAGATTCCCGCTTTTAAAGATTCCCCATTTTAAAGATTCCCGCTTTTAAAGATTCCCCATTTTAAAGATTCCCGCTTTTAAAGATTCCCCATTTTAAAGATTCCCGCTTTTAAAGATTCCCCATTTTAAAGATTCCCGCTTTTAAAGATTCCCCATTTTAAAGATTCCCCGTTCCCCGTTCCCCATTCCCCATTCCCATTCCCTGATTCCCCGTTCCCCGTTTTAAAGATAGCCTAATTGTTTTAGTATAAGTCTATCAGTGGCTATCTTTAAAACGGGGAACGGGGAATCGGGGAATCGGGGAATGGGAATGGGGAATGGGGAATGGGGAATGGGGAACGGGGAACGGGGAACGGGGAATCTTTAAAATGGGGAATCTTTAAAAGCGGGAATCTTTAAAATGGGGAATCTTTAAAAGCGGGAATCTTTAAAATGGGGAATCTTTAAAAGCGGGAATCTTTAAAATGGGGAATCTTTAAAAGCGGGAATCTTTAAAACGGGGAATCTTTAAAAGCGGGAATCTTTAAAATGGGGAATCTTTAAAAGCGGGAATCTTTAAAACGGGGAATCTTTAAAAGCGGGAATCTTTAAAATGGGGAATCTTTAAAAGCGGGAATCTTTAAAATGGGGAATCTTTAAAAGCGGGAATCTTTAAAATGGGGAATCTTTAAAATGGGGAATCTTTAAAATGGAGAATCTTTAAAATGGGAAATCTTTAAAATGGGGAATCTTTAAAATGGGGAATCTTTAAAAGCGGGAATCTTTAAAAGCGGGAAAAATGGGGAATCTTTAAAAGCGAGAATCTCTGGGAATTATTATTCATTGTAATTATATCGCACGCTAAAGCATATATGTTTAGCGGGCTACTTAAGCGGTCCAAATCTCGATTCTTACTCTTTGAGATCCGCTACACCGACCGAAGAATTGATCCGCCTGAAGAATTGAACTCCGGACTGTGACGTTTTTAAATCGAGTTTCGCAGCGATAGATATTTGTCCTAGCGTTATCAAGAACTACTGGAAAGACATGCTACTTAACGACAAAAATATGGCACGCACAATGGGTTCTTGGTTTTGTGATAGACTACGCTTGAATTTCTAAGCTTTGCGTGACGTGAACTTTACATGGCGGCCGAGAGAGCTGTAATGTTTGTTAAAAAGGTGATGTACTTCATGGAAATTGGCTATCTGAACAGTATTAGAAAAAGTACTATTGTAATGATTATGATTTTCTCACGCTTTTGTGGCAAACTCAGTGACAGATGTTTCTGTTGGTTTCCGGCCAGCATGGCGTCTCCATACAAATCTCTTTAAATGTGGTAAAAAGTTTGTCCGTATATCTTGCATAAGAAAAATGGCTGTGACCTGAATCCAGGCGGGAGTCTTAGCATATTTACTTTCTTTCTTTTCCCAGATTCTGTACTGCACCTCGTTACTGGGAAGTTTCACGCGTCCCCAGAAACAAATAAATAACATATTCTTCATTAAAACAAGTCCGCATTAAATTGTCCTCAAGAAGAAAACTCGTGTTTTCAGCTTTTCTTATACATCACTGAAATTTACAAATTATTATAATTAACGAACAAGAACGTTGCTGATAACCGAACAGAACACGAAATGTAATTCAACTAAATAACTAGCACCATGCAAACTAAGCGTCCATGTTGTGAGTGCGTGACCAAATGACATCTATGCAATGTGATTGCCTACGCAGGAACGTATTATAGATGGCCATGATAGTGTTATCTTTTTTCTTTGCACGCGGTCTTAAAAAAACATTGCCTAAAATGACAAAATAGACAAATGCGTTTTTTTCCCCTAAGTTATGCTAACTGCAAAGGTCCTGCCCTTATGTCGTGTTAGACCTTTCGTAGGAAACCATTTCACCTCTTTAGCGTGCCATACGACGCATTGCGTATGTGACATAACGAAACGCCTGCTTCTTAGGTGGCGGCTAATTATTTCCGCGGATAGTATTTCCAGCATTCATACCTTGATGGATCAATAATA